>NC_133654.1:52705612-53007945 GCF_009905375.1 Apium graveolens
CAGCTAGTCATAAAGTTTTAAATGCTTGCAAAATCGACTTGCACCTAATACTCATCCTTAATAATCATGAAATATAACTTCTTTTAAGTATTAATAAGAAATTTATCATAAAAACAATCTATTTTAAGCACACATATTTCAAATTTATAGATTTTTAAACATAACTACATGATTTCGAAAAGAGTAGCAGGCAAAACATGGTTGATCATCATTTTAATATCTTAAAACTAACATTCATGGCTAAACATAAATATATAATGAAATTTCAGTAGCATGCAAAGGATTTTAAAGCATGATATCTCCATAAAACACTTAGTTAGCACATATACATAATATAGCTCATAGAGAGCTCTTGAATTCACAAGAATCAAGAGTTTCTCTTTGGAGATCACATAAGAACTACACATGCATCCATGGAACTTCAACTTCCAAGTCACAAAACACTTGGAAAGTATATAAGATGAATGTAGGTAAAAGATTTACACTTGGGAAGATGAAGAATGAATTAAAAAATGGAAGGGGGTGGGGAATTGGCCTTCGGCCGAGAGCAATGTGGGAGGGGGAGGAGAGAAAATTTGTGGTGTATTGGAGTGTGGAATGAGAATGACCTCTCCCACTTTGATTTCTTTGTTTTATGCTATTTGGTTTACAAATTATGAGTGGAAGTGAGAACTTACAAAAATGTCCCTTGGTTAAAGTTAGGCCATTTTGCATGCAAGGCTAAGGTAGTAATTTGGTAATAATCAAATGAGTTAGAGGGGTTGGAAAAGTCTTGTTTGCCCTTTGAGAGAATAGAAGGGTGATTTGCATGCATGGTCTCTTATGTAATTTGATAAATATGACAACTAAAATTTATAATGATTTATTTTTATAAAATAAAATACAAGTTCAAAAATTATAAAATTTATACCATAAAATAACTTGGATTTTTAGAGACTTTATAAAATCATTTTCAAAATTTATGAATAAAATACCTTTTAAAAGAAAATTTTTCCAAAGCTTAGAATATTCCTTATAAATCAAAAATAAAGAAATTAAATAAACTCTTGCTTTGAAAAATCATATACTACACAAAGCAAATTTATAATACAGAAACTTTCACTCACACTAGCGTACAATCATTGAATATATTTTTATTTGACTTTAATATTATACCCAATCCACAAATAATATTACATAAAATGCCGGTCGTAACATCCTCTCCTCCTTAAGGGATTCTGTCCCCAGAATCTAAGAGAAAAGACGAGGATGCCGGGAACGCATATCAGACTCTAACTCCCAAGTCGACTCTTCGGCCTTAGGGTTCCTCCAAAGTACTTTTACTAACTTTACTGACTTATTTCTAAGACTCTTTACTTGCCAGTCGAGTATTTTAACTGGTTGCTCCATAAATGACAGGTCTGCCTGAATTTCTACAGGTTCATATTCTATCACATGGCTAGCGTCAGGATTGTACTTCTTAAGCAACGACACATGGAACACATTATGCACATGCCGATACTGAGGTGGTAAGGCCAACTCGTAGGCCACCTTTCCCACTTCACTCAAAATCTCAAAAGGACCTATGTACCTAGGTGCTAACTTCCCTTTCTTGCCAAATCTTAGCAACCCTTTTCTAGGTGACACCTTCAGCAACACGGCTTCGCCAATTTGGAATTGAACGTCCTTACGCGCTGGATCCGCATACTTCCTCTGTCTATCTTGAGCAGCAAGCAACCTTTTCTGAATTAACTTGACCGAGTCATGCAACTGTTCTACCAAATCCGAGCCGAGAATTCTTCCTTCTCCTACTTCATCCCAACTTGTTGGTGATCTACATTTTCGCCCGTACAAAGCTTCGTATGGTGGCATGCCGATACTGGAATGATAGCTGTTGTTGTAAGAGAATTCAATCAACGGCAAATGGTCATCCCAACTTCCTGTAAAATCGATTGCACAACTGCGCAATATATCTTCAATTGTTTGAATTATCCTTTCACTCTGGCCATCAGTCTGCGGGTGGTACGCCGTGCTCATATTCAATTTTGTGCCAAGACATTCCTGAAATTGCTTCCAGAATCTCGAGTTAAATCGGGGATCTCTGTCTGAAACTATTGATACGGGTACTCCATGCCTTAGTACGATTTCGCGCACATACAACTGAACCAACTTGTCCAATGACGACTTCTCGTTTATTGGAAGGAAATGCGCCGACTTCGTAAGACGATCAACTATAATCCATATTGCGTCATGTCCGGATTTCGTTCGCGGTAGTCCTACTATAAGGTCCATAGCGATATTTTCCCATTTCCATTCTGGAATCTTCAGGGGCTGAATTAATCCGCTTGGTCGTTGATGTTCTGCCTTTACTTTCTGACAAGTATAGCACTTCGCAACCCATTCTGCCACGTCTCGCTTCATATTTGGCCACCAGAAGTTCTTCTTTAAGTCTCGATACATCTTGGTGCTTCCCGAGTGGATTGAAAATTTCGAATTGTGGGCTTCATGAAGGATCTCATTCTTTAATTCAGGTACATGGGGAATCCATATTCTGGATGAAAACCTTAGTATCCCTTGCTCATCCCTTTGAGTATTAATCTCCTCTCCAGATAACTGTTTCTTCTCTTTTTCCATTACTTCCTCTTGACACTTCTTTATCTTTTCCACTAGTGTTGGCTGAAAGGTCATTGCACGACAAACTTTCTCGACTTTTCCATAAGCACAAAGTTTTAATTCCAATTTTTCGATTTCTCCAGTTAACTCTTTTGATGTTATCATCATATTCAATCTCTCCTTCCTACTCAGAGCATCGGCCACTACGTTCGCCTTTCCAGGATGGTAATTTATCGAGCAGTCATAGTCCTTGATCAATTCCAGCCATCTCCTCTACCTCATATTGAGCTCTTTCTGAGTAAAAATGTACTTTAAACTCTTGTGATCCGTGTAGATTTCACACTTCTCTCCATAGAGGTAATGTCTCCAAATCTTAAGTGCGAACACTATGGCGGCTAGTTCCAAGTCAGGCGTCGGGTACTTTAACTCATGCGGCTTCAACTGTCTTGACGCATATGCGATCACTTTACTGTGTTGCATCAACACACAACCCAAACCCTTATGTGAAGCGTCGCTGAATATTACAAAATTCCCTTGATCATCTGGAAGTACCAACACCGGATCTGTTACCAACTTCCGCTTTAACTCTTGAAAGCTATCTTCACATTCTGCACTCCATTCAAACTTTTGATTCTTTCTTGTTAACATGGTTAATGGCGTGGCAATCTTCGAGAAATCCTTGACGAATCTTCTATAGTATCCGGCCAATCCTAGAAAACTTCACACTTCCGTAGGAGTCTTTGGCCTCTCCCAACTCATAACTGCCTCAATCTTTGCCGAATCCACTTTAACTCCCTCATTTCCAATAACATGCCCCAAAAATTGAACTCCCTTTAACCAAAACTCACATTTGGTGAACTTGGCATACAACTTCTCTTGTCGGAGTATCTCCAAGGCTATCCAGAGGTGCTGCTTATGTTCTTCTTCCGAATTAGAAGAAATAAGGATGTCATCAATGAATACCACGACAAATTTGTCCAAATACTTCTTAAATACCCGATTCATCAGATCCATAAATGCGGCCGGAGCGTTGGTCAATCCAAACGGCATTACTAGGAATTTATAATGCCCATATCTGGTCCTGAATGCGGTCTTAGGAATATCTTCTTCTTTGATCTTTAATTGATGGTATCCGGATCTCAAATCAATCTTCGAAAAGCATTTTGCTCCCTTCAACTGATCAAAAAGGTCATCTATCCTTGGTATCGGGTAGCGGTTCTTGATCGTCACCTTATTCAACTCCCGGTAATCTATGCATAGACGCATACTCCCATCTTTCTTCTTTACAAACTGAACAGGTGCTCCCCATGGCGACGTACTTGGTCGTATCACTCCTTTATCCAATAATTCTTGTAGCTGGCTCGCCAACTCTTTCATTTCTGCTGGTGCCATCCTATATGGGGCCTTTGAAACTGGTTCCGTGCCTGGAGCAAGGTTGATCTCAAACTCAATTTGTCGATCTGGTGGTAAGCCTGGTAGTTCGTCGGGAAACACATCGGGAAACTCACTAACTACAGGAATATCTTCCATGTTGATCTCAAACTCAATTTGTCGATCTGGTGGTAAGCCTGGTAGTTCGTCGGGAAACACATCGGGAAACTCACTAACTACAGGAATATCTTCCATGCTGAGGCTGCCTCTCTCTGAATCCACTACATATGCTAGGAATGACTCACAACCTTTTCTAAGTAACTTCTTAGCCTGAACGATTGTAAGAAATAGTTGCTTTTGCCTCTGCCCCTTAAATACTACCTTCTCTCCACTCTTCGTCTTTAAATACACTCTCTTGGTCTTACAATTAATCTGAGCGCTATTCTCTCCTAACCAATCCATTCCTAAAATTATATCAAACTCTCCCAACTTGAAGAGTATCAAGTCGGCTGAAAACTTATATCCCGAAATATCGATCTCACACTTTGGACAAAATTGATTCACAGGAATCTTTTCTTGGTTTGCAATTACCACATTTACTACCTCACTCATAACCATTTTATCACATTGGAGCTTATCAACAAAAAATTCTGATATGAAAGATCTTGTTGCTCCCGAATCAATCAATACTTTAGCTTTGACATTATTGAGTAAAAGTGTACCTGCTATCACCTCAGAATTCTGAACAGCATCTTTCATCTTTAGATCAAATGTCCTTGCTGTTGCTTGCGGGGTTGGTGCGGGTGGTGGAGGTAATGCCAATACCTCAGCTGGCACGCTTGCACTGGTACTTGCCACGTTCATCAGAGCTTTGACTGGTCCTGTTGCCTTACACTCCCTAGCCATGTGTCCAGTCTTCCCACACTTGTAGCACGTAACTCCTGGCTTCGGCATCTTGCACTCATTTGCCAAATGTCCCTTCTGATTGCACCTATAACAGGTCATGCTCAGCTTATTGCATACTCTGGGGTGCCTTCTTCCACAGTGCTTGCATTTCGGTCTTTGGTACCTGTCTTCTCCAACTTGCCCTTGGCTTGCCTGATTGTTCCCTTTTGATTCTTGTCTTTTGCCCAAATTTCCCTTCTTTTGAAAATTTCCGCCCTTCTGGAAACCAATCCTCTTTACATTCCGATCTTGCGAACTTCCAGCTTCAGACTTTTCTCCATAAAATGGAACCTTCCTCTTCTTGTTATCCCTCTCTTTCCTTGACTGCATCCCATTATTCTCAATCAGAGCAGCTTTCTGTACTACTCCCGCATAAGTTTCAAGCTCAAACATAGCCACCCTATCTCTGATCCAAGGCTCCAATCCTTGCTGAAATTTCTTTGCTTTTTCCTCCTCAGTGCTGGTATACTTTGTCACAAACCTTGACAACTCAGTAAACTTCTTCTCATACTCCAATACAGTCATGTTCCCTTGCTTCAACTCAAGAAATTTTAGCTCCATCTGATTCTGCATGTACTTAGGGTAATACTTGTCCAGAAATAACTTCTTAAATCTCTCCCAAGAAACCTGCTGAGTGACTTCCATAGCGTTTACTGATTCCCACCAATAGATAACTTCTCCCCTCAAGAAGTATGTAGCATACGGCGTCTTCTGATCGTCTCCTAACTGTACCAACTCAAAAGCCCTTTCCATCTCCTTGATCCATGTGTTAGCTATCACTGGATCAGTGGTATCATAAAATACAGGTGGATTCACATTCTGAAAAGCTTTGAAAGTGACAATTTGTCTAGGTGGTACTGGTGGTTCAAGTGGTTGGTGTGGCTCACGGTTATCTTGGTTTTCAATTCGTTATTGAAGAGTTAGTTGTTGTTGAGCTATAGCATTGGTTTGTTGTTACAAGGTTTCCAGTAGTCGAAGAATATTTGGGTCTGTGGTGAAGGTGGTTGTTGGGTTCTTCTTTTTGGGAGGCATGATCCTGAAATAAGAGTTGTGTCAAAACAGATATGAATGATAAAATGATTCGAGGGTATCGCATGGCATTCTCATTTTCATATGGGGTCAAGTTTCCAAATTAAGCAGATATGATGATAAAAACATAAAATAACAGTTGTGAGCAAATGGAACAATAGCACATAATTATTGAAATTTTAAAGGTCACAGTACATAGGATTGGGATATAGTCTGATTCTAGGAATAACAGGCTTATTTAAAGGAAAAACGGAAACAACTGGGGATTCCATAGAGTCTGATAATACAACAACATGAAAGGTAAATGGAAAGAACTAAGGCTCCACTCCATCTGAACGGGGCTTGGTAGTCTTTTCCTCTCGAAGCGTCTTCACAATGCTCTGGAGCTCATCCGCCACCATCTGAATGACATACTGGCTGGTACGGTCCCGGTGCGCTGGCATCTCCTCAAGCTTAGTGTTGACGTACTGAACCAAGGTCTCAAGTCTCGCAGTCATCTGCTCTTTGGGCTTCCCTTCGTAGTTTCGGCTGTCCGGATACACGTTCTTCAGTCGGTCTATCAGTCGGTCGTACTTGCCCTGAAGCATGTCGAACTCGCGCCTCAACTCAGCATACACGGAGAAAACAATAGTGTCGTCCGACCCAGAGGATGACGAGGAATGCGCCCTTTGCTGACAACCAATAAGAGGAGTATTAATAATAATTTACTTAACCTACTCTCTCGCATAATATCTATAACCTACACACAAATCCTAGAAACCTATTTGGGCTGTCCAGGGACTCTAAACCGTGGCTCTGATACCAAAACCTGTCACACCCCCAACTTAAACAGCAAAATAAATATAGCTATTATAATATTTTAAATGAAGAATACACAACCAACTCCAAGATCTTACAGTTTAGGGTTTGGAACAGCCCAACACTACCAACTATTACATCTGATTACAAATACCGAGTCCTCACACAACTATTATTACTTATTCTACCTGCGCTCGAACATAAGCATCAGCATCACAGGTCTTACGGGCAGTCTGCTTGAATCTAACCATAGCTGCTAGCTGTAATATCAGGATAAAGCAAGGAGTGAGCCAAATGCTCAACAAGTGCTAACAGTACGACACAAAACATAAATTGAGATATACTTTTAAGAATGACAATGGAAAGACATAACCAAAGGTAACGAGAGATAAAAACTATGTGAGATGGCATCATTTTGCTTGCATCAATTTTTTTTAAAATCATGTCTTAATCAAAATCATTTTATGACGCTACGGATTACAGCCGGTGATCAGCCGCGAAGTAATCCCGAACCTCGCTGGGTTCTAAAACATTAATGGGAATCCCTAGGCAACTTTTGAGCCTAATATAAGTGTGGAAAGGACTCGCGTCTCAGTCCAGATCCACCATTCAAAAAACATTTATCCCCCTTTGGGACAGAAAATCCACATTTTAATCATTTTAAAAACTGATGCCGATTTATGACAAAATCTCTTTTGACTGTAAACATTTTTATCAAGGGATTATAGATCAACTTGAAACACTGGAAATATGACACTAAATCTCAGGGCCATGATCCACTAGACTTTACTATATTAGGGTAATTGAGAGGTTTCCATAAACAAGAACTTTGACAAGGAAATTGAGCAAGGCTATTGGATAATATGAAAGAATAATGCCAAACTAGGCTTAAAGCAATGGTTATAGACAAGGTATAGGTATTAGAACATCAAGAAGATAAGCATCACTGGTTCCAAATAGGATAGAGGTGTTAAAATATAAAGAAAGTGATCATCAACTCAAGATATAACAGGGTATCAAGCTTTAGGGTAAGGATAGGGTTATCAAACAATCATGAATGAATTTAAGAAATGATTGGCTTTTAGGTATCAAGATAAAGTTTCCATCGAGGTTATTTCAAGAGTTGAATCAAAGCATCAGGGTGTAATATCAAGATTTCTCAGGGATCAATAGCATGATAATCAAAAGGATCAATAAAGTATTATAACAAATCTCTATTTTATCATGGCATCCCATTACTTTGGTATACTAGCATGGTATGACTTTTGATCTACTTGCAATAAGTACTTGAAGGTTCATGGCATTTCTATATAATTCGAAGATAAACATAAGATACGCTTGATTTAAATATATCAAAATGACTCAGGATAGTTGCATCGATATATATATGAACTGATTTTAGTAAATACGAAGGTCAAGTTGAATCACTTGCCTTGAGATAGGCTGGTCTGGTCTGACTGGTAGGAGCAACAACTGGAGCTTCACTCGACTTTTATGGCAAGTTTTCCCTCGTCTCGAGATCCTACATAAATAATAATAATCCTCATTATAATATATTCTTACCATCTCAATCCTATTTACAACCCGAAATTAAACACGGATGGCACTTAGGCCTATATGCACTTAATTTATATTCTCCTTTAAATTATAATTGCACACACATAGCCACATATTCATATATCATATATTAACACCAAATAACACCATATATACCATAATGCAACACTAGGCTTGGATGATCTTGACTCACCATTTTAAGTCACTAGGTCGCTAAACTAGACAAGGTCTTCTAATTTTGGCTTCCTAACTCGATGTGCCTTTCCTAAATTATCCAAAACCTATTGACCCTCACTTGTGCCTTTTTCTCTACTGACCTTATACTATCTTACAACTATGGTGGTCGACCTAATACTCACTTCTAAGTGTTCTAAAACTATGTGATAAGTGATAGTGCTCACTGGTGCAAATTTCAGAATGACAACTATGGTTTCTTGAGTACATTAGACACTCTTAAACTACAAGTTTTCCTTCAAAACTTTTACACAAGACTCTCCTGACCTAAGGGCATCTCACAAACTTGATGTGGCTCAAGGGCCTGGCTTGGGCCTTCTTGGGCCTAAGCTAAAAGTCCAAGGTTCCCCTGTTTTTCTGGGCAGAAAATGCCCTGACTTGAATTAACTTGTGACACATGGTTCTAGCTCATATCCTATGCACTATGGTTGGAAAAACTTCTCTGACATACCCTCTAACTAAGGCCCAATTGGGCCTAATGAGGGCCTACCCATGACATGGTCAAATCTCCCTATTTCTAAGTTGCAACAAAACTGTCCCCTGCTGGACAGATTTTGTGATTCTACTTGTGCACCTAACCAAATGACATGCAAACCTCCAACCAACTCCTAAAACCTTTTATATACTCCCAATACTAACTTCTGGTAGCTTGGGCCTCAAAGTGCACACCAATGACATGGTCAAAACTCACTCTAAACCTCAGGGTGCTAGACTGATTTTTCTGCAGAAACTATAACTCTCATTTTCCAAGGTTTTGACTTGACAAACTCAACTAACAACAACTCAATACTTAAACCAAGACTTATACATGGTAATCTACTGAACTAACTCCCTTATTCTCAAAATAAACTTGGGTGAGATCATCCATGCCCAAAAACAACAACATGCAACCAAATATATAACATGCAACTCATGGAAAGCACATAACAAGATTTCGGCTAGGCATAAAGTTTTAAATGCTTGCAAAATCGACTTGCACCTAATACTCATCCTTAATAATCATGAAATATAACTTCTTTTAAGTATTAATAAGAAATTTATCATGAAAACAATCTATTTTAAGCACACATATTTCGAATTTATAGATTTTTAAACATAACTACATGATTTCGAAAAGAGTAGCATGCAAAACATGGTTGATCATCATTTTAATATCTTAAAACTAACATGCATGGCTAAACATAAATATATAATAAAATTTCAGTAGCATGCAAAGGATTTTAAAGCATGATATCTCCATAAAATACTTAGTTAGCACATATACATAATATATCTCATAGAGAGCTCTTGAATTCACAAGAATCAAGAGTTTCTCTTTGGAGATCACATAAGAACTACACATGCATCCATGGAACTTCAACTTCCAAGTCACAAAACACTTGGAAAGTATATAAGATGAATGTAGGTAAAAGATTTACACTTGGGAAGATGAAGAATGAATTGAAAAATGGAAGGGGGGGTGGGGAATTGGCCTTCGGCCGAGAGCAATGTGGGAGGGGGAGGAGAGAAAATTTGTGGTGTGTTGAAGTGTGGAATGAGAATGACCTCTCCCACTTTGATTTCTTTGTTTTATTCTATTTGGTTTACAAATGATGAGTGGAAGTGAGAACTTACAAAAATGTCCCTTGGTTAAAGTTAGGCCATTTTGCATGCAAGGCTAAGGTAGTAATTTGGTAATAATCAAATGAGTTAGTGGGGTTGGAAAAGTCTTGTTTGCCCTTTGAGAGAATAGAAGGGTGATTTGCATGCATGGTCTCTTATGTAATTTGATAAATATGACAACTAAAATTTACAATGATTTATTTTTATAAAATAAAATACAAGTTCAAAAATTATAAAATTTATACCATAAAATAACTTGGATTTTTAGAGACTTTATAAAATGATTTTCAAAATTTGTGAACAAAATACCTTTTAAAAGAAAATTTTTCCAAAGCTTAGAATATTCCTTATAAATCAAAAATAAAGAAATTAAATAAACTCTTGCTTTGAAAAATCATATACTACACAAAGCAAATTTATAATGCAGAAACTTTCACTCACACTAGCGTACAATCATTGAATATATTTTTATTTGACTTTAATAATATACCCAATCCACAAATAATATTACATAAAATGCCGGTCGTAACAGTTGCTTCACACACTGTTGTGCTGTCAGAACATAATGAGTCTTCCTCAAGTTTTAAAGACAATGATTCTGCTGAGACTCCAGTTCCTATACTAGGAAAGAAAGAATTGGTGAAGAAATTTGTTGAAAAGGAAGCACTTATTCCTGGGGAGGATACTCACAGAGGTGTGGAGCGGACCAAAAAGTGGAATGACACTGATTTCATTCCAAGTTCTAACATTCTGACAGATCATATTTCTAAAGCTGATGAGTTGCTCACAAATGCTGATTTAAAGACACAACTCAAGATCACTGCTCTATCTACCAAACATCTTCAAGGGCTACATTCTTCTACTCATGAAAAGATTGATACAATAAAGGAACATGATGATAAGCTAGATCTACAGCTTAAGCTTGACAAGAATAGATATATCAGACCTAATCTTGAGAAAATTGAAGCCATTGAGAAGATTAAAGAGAAGCAACATGCCCAAATTGCTGAGGTCCTGGCTAACCAAGTTTCTCAGAAAGCTCAATTGGATGAAATCCAATCTTCAGTTGAACTTCTTCTTTCTCTCTTACTTCCTGATGATGCCAAAAAAGGGGAGAAGGTAGTTAAGTCCAAATGCTCACCTACTGAAATACTGAAGAAAAAGGATGATAAAGGTGATGACTAGGGAAACTCTGATAAGAGTAGAGGTCAAGGAAAAGTTCAAGGAAAATCTTGTACACGGAACAAGTCAAGTTCTGATGCTATGAATGCTAAAAGTCTGAAGTCAAGTTCTGATAAGCAAAGTATGATGTCAAGTTCTGATATTCTGATTCAGTCAGGATCTAAAGACTCTCAGAAGTTTTTGCAAACTCTGAAGCTAAAGGGGAAGCAGACTACTGTTTATTACAAAAATCCTAAAATCCAGACACTTGATGAGGAGATAGCTAGAAGATTATTTCTGAAACAAAATCCAGGAATGGATTTGGAAACTCTCAAGGAGGAAGAAACTAGATTTTCTGCTGAGAAGACAAATCTTAAGTCTAAAGCTTCTGATGCAAAGAAACCTTCAAGGCCTAAGGAAAAAGGCATTGTGATCTGGGAAAAGTCAAATTCTGAGACTTTAATGTCCAAGACTAGATCACAAACTGAGATTGATCCTAAATGAAAAG
The DNA here is from genome assembly GCF_009905375.1 of Apium graveolens. Classification (NCBI taxonomy): domain Eukaryota; kingdom Viridiplantae; phylum Streptophyta; class Magnoliopsida; order Apiales; family Apiaceae; genus Apium; species Apium graveolens. The sequence continues at coordinate 52,717,410 of NC_133654.1, forward strand.
GAAAAGAAAAGGTTGGTGAACATTTAAAGATTGAGAAAAAGATAAGTTCTTCCATTCCAGTCTACATAAGAAAATGTCCATGATGATGATTTGATAGAAAATGAAACTGTTCAAATTCTGAAGAAAAGAAAGATAATTGAAGAATCTAAAACAACCTCTGACACTACTCAAGTTGTTCAGAATAAAGAACAACAAGCTACATAAGAAACAACAAATTCTGATCAAGTTAATTTGGAAAAGATGACAATTGCTGATAAGAAGAAGCTGTTATGGAAGAAAGCTACTCCAGTTGAACCAAAATCCAATCTTATGATGAGTCAACTCGTAACATTTGGGTTGAGATCCAAGCAACCTAAAGATAAAGCTGGACTAGGTTCTGATGAAGAGAAAATACAAACAGAAGTAGAAGTTACTCTAAGAGATCCTTTGATGTTGACAGACAAACCATATGAACAAATCAAACAAAAGCACCTTGACAAAGTGTTGTCTGCTCAAATAGTGATAAATGCTCATGATAAGGAAATTTAAAGGAGAAAATGATTTTATTTCTCTATGATGGATTAACTTACAGACTAGCTGATACTGATGTGCTAAAGAAGCCTGTCAGAGAAATTCAACATATTCACTATCTTCTGGAAGTAAAATATGATGTTACAAGAAAATGGTCAGAATATATTTTGAAGGCTATAAGAGATCTATTTAGAATCTCTGGTACAAAGATTTCTCAGTATATACCAATGATTACTGAAGATGATTGAAGAGAAATTCCTATGCTGAAGAATTCTGCTAAGGTGGAAGTTATTCTGAAAGGAAGATGCTTATGTTATAATGAAAACTCTTCACATCCTAGAGTTATCAGACTTGGTATTGGACTTGAAAGAACATCAATTCAAGCTATCAGAACAGCCATTTATCAAATTGGTGATAGTAAAGATGAAGAACTGATGCAGGTCAAAGCACAGTTAGTTGAATTTCTGAGGAAAGCTGAAGACAAGCTGGTAAGAGATTTTGTTAAGAATCATTATGGATTCAGATTGATCCAGTGAAGTTGGTAAAGCTACAAGGACTGTAAGTTATAGTTAATAGTCTTATTAAACTCTTATTGAATTTGAACTTAAATGTTTTTGACATCATCAAATCTATTAACTTATATATTTTTGCACAATTTACAAGTTGGGGGAGATTGTTAGATATATTTGAGATGTCATGTCTAATATGTTTCATGTTTAGTTTTTAGATTTTAACAAACAGGAAATATCAGTACTTACAAAAATCAGTACTTACTGGAAGTCAAAACTTAAGGATATCAGGACTTAGATTATCAGAAGATAAATATCAGAACTTAAGTACTTGAGGACTAATAGTTAAGGAAGGAAGCTGATTTATAGGAAAGAAGATCGAGACTAATACAAAAGAAGATATGCATGGAAAGAGTTAGAGGACTTAAAGACTTGTATAAGATATTTGATTGATATATTTTAGGAGACAGAATTATATTCCATATTAATTAGATGTTATCTTGTAACTGCGTACTATAGAAACACAGACATAGGTTTACACTATATGTGTTATCATTATCGAGAAGATCATACATTGTAACCTAGCAGCTCTCGTGATACTTGTTCATCACTAAGAGAGAACAGTTCCATTGTAATAGAGTTTATTATATCGAATATATCTATTTAATGTTACTTGTATTCAAAATCGATTTGATTGAATTCTACACTGTATTCAACCCCCTTGCTGGTTCTGCTTCCGCTGAAGTGATTGATGATATTGCTCTTTGCCCCTTTAAAGTATGAAGGTCCTGTTGAGTGGCATTTATTGTAATAACTTGGATATTTCGTGTAATTATTTTGGTTAATAAATAAATATTATGCATGTTCAGTATATTTTCTATGAATTATTTGTTAAGTGGTATATGTGTTTGGGTGATTAAAAATAATTTAAATTGAGTATTATAATTTTTGTATGTCCAAAATTAAAATATAGATAATTGTCATATCTTTCTATTTATTTATATGTTGATTTATGATTTTATAGAAAATTAATGGATTTAATAAATTCTTTTTCCGAGTATTTTTAAATCATTTTATATAATCGGGAACCAGCCGACTTCACCCGTTTTTACGTTTTTATAACCCGAAACTCTTCTGAGAACTCCTTACTAATCTAATTGCAATATTTCGAGCTTTTTCCATGATTTGACTTTTTCGATCCGGCGTACGGTTTGTCCTGTGCGGGTCCTGGCACAATATTTTCGATACAAAATTTGTTTCGGTAAATCAATAAAACTCATATTTTCGATAAACGGATCTTTTTATTAAACTATGATAATTATCACCTCGTAATACGTGTAACCAGGTGCTGAGACCAAGACCGCAGTACAAATTCTACAGATTTGGATAATTATCCCGAAACTGGTACCATTTTGGATCTATTTTTATAAATAAACGTACTATTTTATATCCGGTATGATCCAACGGGGTACCAATATTTTTATACAGAAAATCATTTGCAGCCAGTAAATATATAATTTTACAGAGAAAAACCGTAATTTCTTATAACCTTTTGAGAATCAAACTATAATATCGAGGTGTTATTGAAATCTGCTCGGGAAGCTCTAGTAACCAAAACGAAGGATTTAAGGAGTACTATCAGATTCTTCAAGTTTCAGAACTACAAAAATCAAGGTTTATTTTCTATATTTTTATTTTTTTTTGAATTATTTTGATTAAAATTATGAATTTTTGTTCGAATGATTGATTGGATGATTTGATGATTGCATGTTGTAGAGCTTTTCTTCCTGATGATTTTGATATATTATATGACTAATTTGGATTCAATAACATGTTCAAAATTGGGTTTAATTTTCAAATTTCAAAATTAGGGTTTATAACCCGTATGAATATTTTTAATTGAAATTTGGGCCTTTTTGTTCTAAGGGTTATTAGATGTTTTTGTTGATTGTATCCTGTTCCTTGTTGAATTTGCAATCGATTCATGTATATTACAACAACTGACGATTCCTGGTTTGCTCGAATCGAAGCAAACAAAGTTCACCGGTACCGACGAACTTCTTGGCCAATTTCCGACCAACTTCGGGGTTATTAGAACAATTTGATTGTTAAGTTATGTTCCTGGTGATTAGGAGAAGTGATCTGGAGCTTGTGGAGGTGTGAGGATCCCGGGAACGCCATATCCGGCGAGACATGGTGTTTTACGGTGACGGGGTTGTAAAATTGCACTTTAGTCCCTATACTTTTGAAAACGATGAAGTTGAAAGAGATGTGTCCTAAGTCCAATCATGTATGATGATTTAAGAATAAATTTTATGTAATCTGTTTTGATTTCATTGATATTAATAAAAGACTTGTTTTGGTTTTATTGCGGGCTTTATCTATTTAAGTGTTTAAATAAGATATACCATAGTTTAGAGTAAAGCTTTTTATGGAATATGATGAGATCATAATAATGAGACCTAAAAGATGATAACTCTGAACTTAAATATTTCCTGGTCGTAGGATTACTAACTGGTAATTAGTAATCCGTAAAGATCGGTACATACTATGCTTGCTTAATTATGAAGGATGTCTGTTCTCACAGACATTTGTGTGGTGACACTGTAGCTAGTATGTAGGTGCTTATTATAGAATAAGTTCACTGAACATGACTCACACAGCTGAACAACTGATGGAGTTCACTCACATGTCAGCAGATGTTCACATAGTGATAGTTGTACAAGTATCCTTAGACTTGAGGTCATCATAGTCATCTTGTGTACACTGAACTATACTTTGGTTTAGTTCTTAGTCTCTAGGGACAATAATAAGGGCTCTACTGGGTGTAGGAATTTGTACATGAAGATAGTGTATGATCAATAAAGGATCTACCCCTTCCAGTGAAGGAAGAGAATGTTCAATGCTGATCCATTTATGCTAGTTCAGGAATCTCTGGCCAGAGTGAATGAAATTAGAAAGGAGTTTCTAATTTACATTAATTAGAACTAAGCATAGTGAATGGGAAAGCATATGATTAAATAAGATAGGCTTGACACGAGTTCCATGCCTTGTATTTAATCATGACATTGCAGGGTAGAAGGAATTAATTGTATGGTAACTATTCACTGAATAGGTTCTTGGTATTCTAAGCAGTGAATTCATATTATCCGGATAGTCGCGATATGCTGAGAAGTATCCCTCACGATGTAGAATAAATATGATTAATTAATTAATCATATTTAATGAATTAGGAAATTTATATAAATAATGATAAAATAGTTTTATTATTATTTATTTCTACTACCGGCTTAATATTGAACCTACAGGGTCACACCATAAAAGATAATGATTTAATGGTGGAGGAATTAATTAATAATGACTGATAATTATTTATTTGTGAAATAAATAATTAATTAGCAAATTTAATAATTGATTAAATGAGATTTAATTAATTATAAATTAATTAGGAAAAGTTCTTAATATTATTAATTAAGAATTTAATTTTGGAAATTAAATCAAGTGAGAGAATTATTTTTCTAAAGTGTTTAGAAAAGAGATTAATGATTAAAAGGTATTTTAATTATTAGTTAATTGGTTAATAAGAATAATCAATTAAAGGGTTAATAATAATAATATTTTATGGAAAATTTTCAGCTGAAAATTTTGCCTATAAATATACTATTATAAACCCTATTTGCCTTAACCCAAATAAAAACCCTATTTCTAAAGTAGAAATAGAGGGAGACAACTAATTCTCTCAACCTCTTCCTCCTCCATTACATTGATCTCTTGGTGGATACCGGTGGAGTGCTTCACACTTGAGGAGCAGCTGCTAGGGATCTCCGCTCATCGTTCTTGGATCGCTATTAAAGACCTCAATCTTTCCATTAACGTAAAGCTTCTTAAGGTAAACACACTGAACTACGAATTAAATATTATTTTTGGCATGGATCCTGCGGAGGGTTTCAGGTTCTTTTAAGATTTAAATTTATGTTTTTGTTGCGTTTATGTGCTAAAAACCCTTCAATGACATCAGAGCTACTTGCGAAAAGTTTTAAATTCGTTTATGTGTTTAACTGTTTTCGATATATGAGCATGTACGTGATTCACCATATTTTGATGTTGATATAATATGCTTATATATGTATGGTTTTGAATATATGATATTCATGTGAGTTGTATAATCATAAGATGATTATGTAATCTGTATATATACGGATATATACATGATTTATGTTTGTTCTAATTATGAGAATCATATTAGATACGGATTCTGTTAGGAATATATGTGCATTAGTTTGATGATATGTTTAACAAAACACTTAAGTAGAAATCTAGTGTTTGTAGCCTCAACGGATAAGACCACCTTGGCTATCCGTTGATGGTGTAGCTTTACTTAGAAATAAGTCTAGTGTTGTAGCACATTACAGTCTCTGAATTTGAGATATAATTCTTAAATGTTGAGGGAAATTATAAGTCATGTTGACTACTAAAGGATATGCAGATAGGAGGGCCAATTGTAAATATTTCATGCCTTGTAATTTTGTATAAATGAAATAGTGTCAACGGATAACTTAAAGACCTTCAACGGATGAGAAACAAAGCTTCAACGGATGTCTCTAAAGCTTCAACGGATAACATCCTTCAACGGATGAGTGCATCAACGGATAGAGCTTCAACTGCTAACACATCAACGGATAAAGCCATCAACGGATGAAGGCTTCAACGGATGTTCTGTTAAATAGCAGTTGACAAGTGGTAGTTGTACCTACAAACAGAGGCACATGGGTTGACAGAGACAACTGAGATGTGGTAGCCTATTTCAGGAACATCAGAAAAAGCAGCCGTTCTACTCTAGTATAAAGAGGCAATAGTCAACAATGCACTGGAGTAAAATGGAGAAGAAACAAGTGGAGAACTTATTTTATTATTGTACTTTTTATCTTTGTCTTCACTTGTAAACTTGGTGTTATATAAACCAAGTAGCAGCTAGTAATTAGAGAGAATTTTTTCCAGAGCTGTTTAGAAAAATCTTGAGAAAAATTATCTAGTTTGTACTAGGATGCAGCTGTGATCAACTTCTTGAATCACAGATTTTCTGAAATACCATCTCTGGTGGAACAAGAAATCCACCAGGAAAGTTTTTAAGGTCTGTTGTGTTCTGTACTTTTGTGCTTGAATATATATCTGTCTGTATTAGCTTAAAGCAATTCACACACTTGTTTATCTTAAACACACAGCCTTTGAAACTGCTCAAAACTTGAAAAAGTTTTGAGATTTACATTCAACCCCCCTTCTGTAAATCTCATTGTTAGTTCACTAGGAATAACAATTGGTATCAGAGCAGGCTCTTGACACACAAAGAGTTTAAAGTTCTTGGAAACTAACAAAGATGAGTAAGAAGGATATTGGAGTAAAGATCCCAGTTATTGACAAAGACAGTTATCACCATTGGAAGGTGAAAATGCACCTTCATCTACTCTCCCAAGATGAAGGTTATGTAAACTGCATTGAGAATGGTCCTCACATTCCCCACAAAGTAGCCACAGTTGTTACAGCCACAATTGTTGTTGGTCAATCCATTCCAAAACCTAGAGCAGAATGGACAATGGAAGACACAGAAGAAGTCCACAAGGATAAGAAGGCTATGAACATTTTGTTTAATGGTCTTGACAAGGATATGTTTGATAATGTGATAAATTGCACAACTGCCAAAGAGGTTTGGGACACAGTTCAGCTACTGTGTGAAGGTACAGAACAAGTAAAAGAAAACAAAATGCAGCTTCTCATTCAACAGTATGAGTATTTTCATTTTGAAGAAAATGAATCTTTAAATGACACATTCAATAGATTCCAAAAGCTGTTGAATGGACTGAAGCTGTATGGTAGAGTGTACCAGGTGAAGGATTCAAATCTTAAATTTTTAAGATCCTTGCCAAAGGAATGGAAACCCATGACTGTCTCCTTAAGAAACTCTCAAGATTATAAGGACTTCACTCTTGAAAGATTATATGGAATCTTAAAGACTTATGAACTAGAGCTGGAACAGGATGAGGTATTGGAGAAGGGAAGAAAGAAAGGAGGTTCAGTTGCCCTGGTAGCTGAAAATGAGAAAGAATGCAGACAAGAAACTGTGAGATCAACATTAAACTCCAAAGATGGCACAAGCAAATCAGAATCAAGCAAGGGGAAAGAGCAAGTTGCTGAGAATGAAGACAACTCCAGCCAAGATGACTCTGATGGTATTGATGAGCATCTTGCATTTCTGTCCAGAAGATTTGCAAAGATGAAATTTAAGAAAAACACTAGAACCACTAAACCTCATAAGAATATGGTGGACAAATCCAAGTTCAAGTGTTTCAATTGTGGTATAAGTGGACACTTTGCAAGTGAGTGCAGAAAGCCAACTACTGAAAAGAAGAAATTTGACCAAGTAAATTACAAAAAGAAATATTTTGATCTGCTCAAGCAAAAGGAGAAGGCTTTCATTACTCAAGAAAAAGACTGGGCAGCTGATGGAGAAGAAGAGGATGAAGATATGGAATATGTCAACTTGGCTCTCATGGCTGATTCTGAGGAAAATGAAGTTAGTTCATCAAGCAACCAGGTAATCACTACTGATTTAACACAGCTTACTAAAGAAGAGTGCAATGATGCTTTTAATGACATGTCTACTGAATTGTATCACTTGCGCGTGTCTCTTAAATCTCTTGCTAAAGAAAATAGTAGGATTAAAGAGAACAATCTGTTTTTAAGTAATAGAAATGCTGTGTTAGAAGATAAGTTGATTGACCTAGAGAAAACTAAGCTACATTGTATATTTGTTGAAAATGAACTAGCTGAATCTGTTAAGAAAGTAGAAATACTTTCTAATCAATTAGAGAGAGAGCAAGAGGTGATTAAAGCCTGGAAGACATCTAGGGATGTTAGTGCTCAAATTGTCAAGGTCCAAGGAATTGAATCATTTTGTGAGACTGCCTGGGATAAAAACAAAAAGAAAATGGAATTAATTGATGGGCTGTCAACGGATGTGGAATCAACGGATGATGAAAATTATCCGTTGAAGGAAGAAAAGGAGCATCCGTTGAAGGTTCCTCAATTAAAATAGGCAGATGTTTCTAACAGTGAAAAACTAAAGAAACTCAACAAAAAGTTTGGTTCAACTTCCAAGAACTTTGTCAAAGAAGAAGCAAGCACATCCAAAGATTTCAGTAAGGTGAATATAGGACACATGACCTTAGAACAGTTAAAGAATAGGCTCAAATTGGTTGAGGATAAAAAGGAAACTAAAAGGAAATCTAATAGAAATGGGAAGGTAGGGGTTAACAAACATAACAATTACACACCTGATAAGTATGCTCCTAGAAAAAGCTGTGTGCATTGTAATAGTGTTAATCATCTATCTGCTAACTGCAAATCTATTAAGAAAACTCCCATACCTGTACCCTCTTCCATGCCTAATATGTCTGCATCACCTCTGCATGCTATGCCTGTTATGTCTCAACAGAATCCTTATGCACATTTTGCAAACATGCCATATTTTAACAATCCTTATCTTGCTGCATTTAGTGTGCCTCAAATGCCATACAATATGCCTATGTGGAATAACATGTTTGCACAATCCATGCCTTATCAAATTCCAAATGTGCTAAATGATTCTGTGACTAACCCTACACCTCAACCAACTACATCTAAGATCAAGGTTGACTCAAAGTTACCTAAGTCTAAAGATGCAGGAGGAATGAAGTCTAGGAGAAAGGCTAACATGAATGGACCCAAGGAAACTTGGGTACCAAAATCAACTTGATTGATTTTATGGTGTGCAGGGAAACAGAAGAAATCTATGGTACTTGGACAGTGGCTGTTCAAGACAATTGACAGGAGATTTCTCCCTGCTCACAGGGTTTAAGGAGAGAGCTGGCCCTAGCATAACCTTTGGAGATGACAGCAAAGGGTTTACTATGGGATATGGCTTGATTTCAACAAGGAATGTCATCATTGATGAAGTTGCATTAGTTGATGGTCTCAAGCACAACTTACTGAGCATCAGTCAACTATGTGATAGAGGGAATACAGTTTCCTTCAATTCTGAAGCCTGTGTTGTCACCAGTAAGAAAGACAACAAAGTGGTTCTAACTGGAGTTAGAAAAGGAAATGTGTACTTAGCTGACTTCAACTCTACTGATGCAGAATCTATTACTTGTCTCTTCAGCAAAGCAAGTCCAGTTGAAAGTTGGCTATGGCACAAGAAGCTATCCCATTTGAATTTCAAGACAATGAATGATCTAGTCAAAAAGGACTTAGTTAGAGGAATTCCTCTTGTTGAATTCTCAAGGGATGGTTTGTGTGATGCTTGTCAGAAAGGCAAACAAAGGAAAGCATCATTCAAAAATAAGCTTGAAACAACAATTGATGAACCATTACAGCTGCTACATATGGATTTGTTTGGACCAGTCAATGTATTGTCAATTGCAAGTAAAAGATATTGCTTAGTGATTGTAGATGATTTCTCAAAGTTTTCATGGGTCTATTTTCTTGGATCAAAGGATGAAGCAAGTGAAATCATTATCAATCACATCAGGCAAGTCAATAATCATCCTGACTTGAAGGTTAGGAATATCAGGAGTGACAATGGAACTGAGTTCAAGAATTTGACAATGAGGCTGTTCTGTGAAGAAAATGGAATCATGCATGAGTTCTCAGCTCCAAGAACACCTCAGCAAATTGGGGTAGTTGAAAGAAAGAACAGATCTTTAATTGAGGCTGCTAGAACAATGCTTGAAGAATCAAAGTTACCAACATATTTCTGGGCTGAAGCTGTTAATTGTGCCTGCTACACTCAGAATATTTCTTTGATCAATCAAGCTAAAGGCATGACTCCTTATCAGTTGTTCAAGAGAAGAAAACCAACTCTAAACTTTCTTCATGTTTTTGGATGTAAATGCTTTATACTGAGAAATCAATCTGACCATAAAGGGAAGTTTGATGCAAAGGCTGATGAAGGGATATTTGTTGGTTACTCAGCTAGAAAATCTTATAGGGTCTACAATCTAAGAACCAACATTGTTATGGAATCTGTACATGTTGTGTTTGATGATAAAAAGATTGATGGACTAACAGATGAGGGACAACATGAGAGACTCAAATTTGACAACATTGAGATATATTGTGATGATAGTGAAGAGGAGACTGATGGAGATGACACTTCAAAAGGGATTCAAAACATACCCTTGGATAATGCACAAAATTCTGTATCCGTTGATAGAGGCAATGCAGTATCCGTTGAAAGACATAGTGCATCATCCGTTGAAGTACAAAATGAAGCATCCGTTGATCATAGTTCATCAACGGATAATCGATTTACATCATCAGTTGATAAAACTCCAAGTTCCCTGCAAAGGACCAACAACTCAGGGGGAGTTTCAACTAATCAACACTCTGTCTCACATCATGACAATACTGAGGCCACCTCATCTAGAGTATATCTTCCACCTCAAAGGAAATGGACCAAGAATCATCCCTTTGAACTGATCATTGGTGATGCATCATCTAAAGTGCAAACAAGAAAAGCTACTCAAGATGAATGTCTGTATAGTAGTTTTCTATCTCAGGAGGAACCTAAGAAAGTGGAAGAAGCTTTATTGGATCCAGATTGGATATTAGCTATGCAGGAAGAGCTGAACCAATTTGAGAGAAACAAAGTTTGGAAGCTGGTACCCAAACCAAAGAACAAGAGTCCTATTGACACAAAATGGGTATTCAGAAACAAGATGGATGAAAATGGCATTGTCATAAGGAATAAAGCCAGATTGGTTGCTAAAGGCTATTCTCAACAAGAGGGAATAGATTTTGATGAGACATATGCTCCTGTTGCAAGACTTGAAGCCATCAGAATTTTTCTAGCCTATGCAGCCCATGCCAATTTCAAAGTCTATCAAATGGATGTCAAGAGTGCATTTCTAAATGGGAAATTGGAGGAAGAAGTTTATGTAAGTCAACCTCCAGGGTTTGAAGATCCAAATTTTCCAGACTATGTGTATTATCTGTTGAAAGCACTCTATGGACTGAAGTAAGCACCTAAAGCCTGGTATGAAACCTTATCAAAATTCCTTTTGGAGAATCACTTCACTAGAGGTTGCAAAATAGACAGGAAAAGTACAACAGGCTCCTGCCAATTCCTGGGAAACAAGCTTGTGTCATGGTTTAGCAAAAAGCAAAATTCAGTCTCTACTTCTACAGCTGAGGCTGAATACATTGCTGCTGGAAGTTGCTGCTCTCAAGTGTTATGGATGAGGAATCAACTCCTTGATTATGGACTACATGTTGATAGAATTCCTATTTTTTGTGACAACACAAGTGCCATAGCCATAACAGAGAATCCTGTGCAGCACTCAAGGACCAAGCACATTGATATCAAGTACCACTTCATTAGGGAACATGTGATGAAATGTATAGTGGAACTTCATTTTGTTCCAAGTGAACAACAAATTGCAGACATATTTACCAAGCCACTTGATGAATCAACATTCACAAGATTGGTAAGTGAGCTAGGTATGCTTAATTACTCTTAAAATTCATGTCCTTATTGCAATTTGAATTGAAGCCTGAAATGTATTAGCTGCAAGAACAAATTTGATTTTTAACATAGATTATTCCATCAACGGATATTCCCTATCCGTTGAAAGTCAAAATTGTTCTATCAACGGATGTTCATTATCCGTTGAAAGTCATATACATTTCTGGAATTTTTATCCGTCAACGGATAAAACTGAAGTGCTCTTCAACGGATGACAGTTTACCTTATCCGTTGAAATATCACATCAGTCGATTCAAGTGTTTCACAGCCGTTGATTCTATTGTCTTAACCGTTGATACTCATACATACAGCTGTATGTATTTGTTTTAAAGGTAGTTTTTAGAATTCTTACAGTTTATTCTTAAACGGCTGAAATTCACTTACACATATTTATTGATTAATCTCTTATTTATGTTTTTTTTAATTTGAGAAAGTATATAAGCCCTTCTGATTTTTCATTTTTACTTTACGCTTTCTTGAAATTTCAAAGCTTTTACCATTTTCTCTCTGCAAAACCTTCAAGTTATTCTCTGCAATTTCTACTCACAACAATGGCACCAGTAGTAAAGATTATGTCTCAATCTGGGTTCATCTATGAGAAGAACAATTTCATAGCTTTGGTAGAAAAGAATGAAGCCCACTCAGATTATCACAAAATGATGGACTTCATCAAAAACTGTAAACTTAGCTATGCAATGCTGGAAGCCCCAACGATTTACTGTGAAGTAGTTGAGGAGATTTGGACAACTGCTGAGTTCAACTCCATAGATATGACTATCTCCTTCACTCTCAAAGGTAAAAATCACTGTGTTAACTGTGATGACTTACTAGCATGTTTTAAATTACCTGAAAACAATGCCATGACACCACACACTGATAATGATGTATCCAGCATGTTAGATTCCATAGGTTATTCTCTTAACTCTGCTAGTTTAGGGAGTATTAAAAGAAAAGGCCTTAGGAAAGAATGGAGTTTTCTTGGGGATGCCTTTATCAAGGTTTTCTCTGGGAAAATTAGCAATTTTGATGCCATAACTTCATCTCTTGTTAATATGCTCTATATGCTTGTTTCTGATAGGTATTTTAATTTTAGCAACTATGTTATGCTAGAATTGGGTACTAGATTAGGTAACAAAGCTAATAGACCTAATAACATCTATTATGCTAGATTCTTTATGTTATTGGCTAACCATGTTGCTGAAGGTTTGGTCATTACGAATGAGAATAATAAACTCAAGTGCTGGGCACAAGAGAAAAGAGTTCTTGCAGATTTATTGAGAATGGATCTCAACAGCAGTGTGCCATTGGTATATTTACCAATCATGAATGCACCTCAGGTAGGTGAGGTAATTGCTTCTACAACTCCTACTTCTTCCAACCCCTCTATTTCTTTATCTTCTAGTGTGGCCATGGAATCTGTGACAATGCCCCAACAGATTCCTACCAAGGTCACCAAAACTAAACTTTCAAAATCAAAGTCAAAGAAAACCACCTCTGTTGTTTCTCAAAAGACAACAGTTGTAACACCTACCATTAACCCTGAGGGGAGTGAACAGGGTGTGAGTGGTGAGGGGAGGGGTGAACATCAAAGAAACCCCCAGGATAAGGAAGGAGAGAAAAGTGCTTCCCAAGCTAGCCAAGCCACAGTTTCTCAAAAAGCTGTGGTGGTTGAAAAGGTTACTAGCATATCCCTAGCTGCATCCTCCCAAAAGGATGTAACTATTGAAAATAGTTCCCAACCAGGAACACACAAACGAGGGAGGGACACTAAAGCCAAACACTCACCAATAAAAGCCTTTATTAGAAGAAAGAGAGCTAGAACCCAATCTTCTACACAGGGTGCACACACTGCACAGATACATCCATCTGTATCTATGCCTTCTCAAACTCAGTTTGATGTGGCTCCAACAAATGTGGAGTCACAGCCCCATTCTCTCACAATTAACACACATCAATCACCACACACTTCTTCACCATCTCTAGACGTGGATATGTTATTCCCATCAATTCCTGATTCTCCCTCTTTATAACTCAGGGAGGAGCCCCACTCAAATACAGGTGATCATCATCTTTTAGATGATTTGTTGGATCACCCGCAAAATCTTTCAGATGTAATTGAAGGATCTGTGTCACCAAAACTCATATCAATCTACACAGATTCAACAGTTATATCACTTTCAATTTCTACTTCTTTTCCTTCTTCAACGGATATCACTCATCCATTGACAAGTGGTTGTTCTTCAACGGATAAGCTTAACAGCAGTTATCCGTTGATACCATCAGTTTCACCTTCAACGGCTATTCCTCATCCGTTGATAGTCTCTACATACACAACTGAAACAATTCCAAGTGTAGAAGACTTGATTACTGTACAATCACTTCTAGGACTGAGGGAAGGGAGTGACAATTTGAGTGAGAGGCTGGGTTGCTCCCAGGCAAAAGGAGAGATTGAGAGCTCAAATATGCATGCTATTTCTTCCAGCATGGCAAAAGTAAGTGAGAGGAGTACCACCTTAGTAGGTGAAGGTGAGGGAGTGAGTTGTGTGAGCCAGGGGGAGCCCCTGATGCAAGAACATAGAGAAAATGAGAGAAAGGCAGGTACAGCAGATATAAGGATGGATCCAGCCATTGCTAGTGAGTCAATGATTGTGAATGATGCTGAAAAGGAAAGACAATTTCAGCAACATTACAAAGCTGTAATTGATAACATTTCCTTGGATGCTGACACTTTTACTCATCCTGTTTCAGCCTATCAAGTATTGGCTGCACAGGGCAATGTGGAGGCAGAAAAGACACTACATCTAGTACATACAACAGCATCTCTTCAAAGGGACAAAACTGCTATTAACAAGATGCCTTCAACAGCTGGTGAGTCATTTGAAGAATTTGGAGTAAATTCTGATGATGATGACTTTGTTTCTTCTGATGGAAGCATGAACTTAGGGGGAGATGAAGCCCCTAGTTCTATTCCAAATCTACCTGAATGGGCCTTCACAAAGGAGTCTACAACAGGGCAATTCAATGTCTCCTTAGTCAAACAAATCAGTACTATCAAACAGGCCATTCAGAAAACTTCTCATGCTGGTACAAAGGCTATCCTTACAGCTCACTTGGACTCATTACATCTCATGAAGTTGCAGCAAGTAAGACAGAATCTGAGTGTGGATGAACTCAGAAAGGATATTGCTGACTTGAAATCCTACAATTCTGAAAAATTGGATTCAGTCATGCCCTTTGGTACAATACAGGACATTTTGTTGAGATTGAAAAAGGAATCACATACTGAAAAGAGGCTGGACAAATTGGAAGACAGAGTTCAAGTTATTGAAGATTCTGTGGCCACCATTCTTCACAACCAACAATCTCAAACAAATCTACTTATGCAGCTGGCAAAAGCATAGGGCTTGACCCCTCTCCTTGATGATAACAAAAAGGGGGAGAGTAAAAGGGAAGGGAAAGGAGAGCCATCTACAAAAATCCAAATATCTAAAGTGCTAGTTCCTGCCATCACTACTTCTCCAATCATTCAAATCAAAGGAAAGCTTGATGGAATTGATTTAATCCAGCTAGCAGCAGCTGAAATTCAAGTGAAAGAGCAAAGGAGGAGAATTGATGAAAGGATGCAACAACTGTTTGGCTCAACACAAGATAAATCAATATCTGTGAAACATAGCACAAAGGTTGAACCAATCAATATGGAGCACAAGCCAGAAAGGAGAAATAAGGTTGGAGAGACTTCTTTCAAGAATCTAAAACCTATGGTTCTCAAGCCCAACACCAGATCCAGCAAGGACTCCACAAAGAACCCTCTAGACTTTGCTCAGATGAAAGAAGTGGACTTTCCTCTTCCAAAGCCTGATGAAGATAAAGTTTTGGGTACAAGCATCATAAAACACAAGGAGACCATGGATGAGGCAGTAAGGAGAAACATGGCTATTATCTTTAGAGAGGGAAAGAGCATATGTGTGATGCAAGGACATCCCAAATTCTCAATAGCCAAGAGGGAAGAAACCAAAAGGTTAAAGAAAGAAGCTGAAAAACTCAAGGCTGACAAAAGAGCACAAGCAAAGCTTGAACAAAAGCTAAAGTCAAGTCTAGTTGAAAATGAGAAAGGAATTGAAGTCAGGGGTGAAGACAAGATTGCAAACTTAGATGAGGATTTTGGGAGTATATTTGGTGAAAGCATGGAGGAAAAAGAGGGATGGCAGAAGGGAAACAGAAGAAAGGCCAAGGCACATAGAAGGAGTGAAGGCAACACTAAAGAAACTAAATCTCTGCCTTCCATACCTGAACCCTTTGTTGCTGATCCCACTATAAACATCCATGGTGAACCAATCATCCCAAAAGAGGAACCTATTGATTGGGACACCATCAATTTGCCTACCTTTTTAACCACTCTTCCACTACCAAAGAAACAGAAAAGAAAATCCAAATCTACACCTCCCCTAAACTCTAAGAAATTCACTCAAAAACATAAACCTAACCCTAAGCCACCCATTTCTAAAGATGATTATGTTCACATCTGTGACATAAAAGAAATTTCAGACATTGAACTCTATCTGGATGAGCTGGAGGATGTAAGGGGAATTGCTGCTTACAGACAGCTACCAGAGAGATTGGTGTTCAGATACAAAGGAGCTGGGGAAAGAACATGGCCTCTCTACATGATTCTGAATGAAGGCTACTCTACCTTGATCAGAGTCTTTCCAGCCATACAAAAGGATTCTGGCTTTACCAGGACTGCCAAGACTGAAATTCTCAACAAGATTGCCAACATAAGGAAAACTTGGAGGGAGCCCAATGCTTTGCCCAGAACCTTACTCATTCAAGAAAGGGGAACTACAATTAACAAATCACCTCATTGGTTGATGGAATTCAGAGATGATAAAGGAGTCAGAAGATTTTTCAGACTTGAAGACCAACTCGAGATTGCCAGCAATGAAACTCTCAAAGAAATGCAATCTAAGTTGGATATCAGTGATGAAGATGAAGCTGAATTCTTCAGACAACTCCAACTCCAAATTGAGGAAAATGACAAAGGGCTAGGAAAGAAAACCAGGGATCAAAGAAGAAAAAGATGATTTGCTCAGGCTAGAGGAGCACCCTTGGAAACACTGTAAATCTTCAATTACCTTCTAGTACATACCCTTTTGCAGCACTTTTAAATTTCTACTTAGTTTCAGTTCATATATTTGTTAAGTGTTTTGTTATCATCAAGTTAACCTTGAATTTATGTCTACAAATCTTATAGACATAAATAGGGGGAGATTGTTAGGAATATATGTGCATTAGTTTGATGATATGTTTAACAAAACACTTAAGTAGAAATCTAGTGTTTGTAGCCTCAACGGATAAGACCACCTTGGCTATCCGTTGATGGTGTAGCTTTACTTAGAAATAAGTCTAGTGTTGTAGCACATTTCAGTCTCTGAATTTGAGATATAATTCTTAAATGTTGAGGGAAATTATAAGTCATGTTGACTACTAAAGGATATGCAGATAGGAGGGCCAATTGTAAATATTTCATGCCTTGTAATTTTGTATAAATGAAATAGTGTCAACGGATAACTTAAAGACCTTCAACGGATGAGAAACAAAGCTTCAACGGATGTCTCTAAAGCTTCAACGGATAACATCCTTCAACGGATGAGTGCATCAACGGATAGAGCTTCAACTGCTAACACATCAACGGATAAAGCCATCAACGGATGAAGGCTTCAACGGATGTTCTGTTAAATAGCAGTTGACAAGTGGTAGTTGTACCTACAAACAGAGGCACATGGGTTGACAGAGACAACTGAGATGTGGTAGCCTATTTCAGGAACATCAGAAAAAGCAGCCGTTCTACTCTAGTATAAAGAGGCAATAGTCAACAATGCACTGGAGTAAAATGGAGAAGAAACAAGTGGAGAACTTATTTTATTATTGTACTTTTTATCTTTGTCTTCACTTGTAAACTTGGTGTTATATAAACCAAGTAGCAGCTAGTAATTAGAGAGAATTTTTTCCAGAGCTGTTTAGAAAAATCTTGAGAAAAATTATCTAGTTTGTACTAGGATGCAGCTGTGATCAACTTCTTGAATCACAGATTTTCTGAAATACCATCTCTGGTGGAACAACAAATCCACCAGAAAAGTTTTTAAGGTCTGTTGTGTTCTGTACTTTTGTGCTTGAATATATATCTGTCTGTATTAGCTTAAAGCAATTCACACACTTGTTTATCTTAAATACACAGCCTTTGAAACTGCTCAAAACTTGAAAAAGTTTTGAGATTTACATTCAACCCCCCTTCTGTAAATCTCATTGTTAGTTCACTAGGAATAACAGATTCTGAATTGGCTCCTGCAGATTTGCTTAAATCTGGGTCTGGTGTCCGATTTACGCAAAAGAATACCCTATTCCATAGGTAAACGGGCGTCTGAACAAAACCGATAGCAAAAGCTATCACCGACTCATCTGTAAGGCGTTTGACGTCGTTTACTGCCCGTAAACAGTGATTCTTGTTTTTCTGATTTGATTATGATTTTTCTGATTTTTTTCATATTTTTTTTATGATTAGATCATGGATAATATGATATGTTAAGATCAGATTATATGTTTTAACATTCTTTTATGTGTTGTATGAGCATGGTGGATGGTTATGGCCTTTCGACCTTAGTGTAATGGTTTTGGTTTTGGTTTTAAATACGACTTGCATGTCGTCAATCTTTGTAATCATAAATCTCGAATGTAACTCGAGTTATTCTTGTAAGTTCATTAGATTAGTTTTACTTTCTATCATGTAATGTAATTGAAGACTCAAGAAGGCTATCCAATGGAGGTGATACAAAGAAGAAGACGAGGCATACAAGAAGTCTAAACAAAGAAGAAGACTTATGTAATAAGTAGTTGTATTTATTTCCATCACCATATTAGATTCACCTTGATCTTTATCATGAGCTTGATAAAGATCACATGGGATGGGGCCATAACCAAACACATTTACTTTATTGCACTTTACATTTACTTGTTTATTTAATTTTATATATGAGATATATGCCTATGTTTACCATGCGATGATAGATTTAGGTGAACTTAAATCAATATAAGGCGTGCTCTAGAAAATCTGGAATAGGAATCGTTTCTTGCCTTAACAATAATATTATGAATACAATCATGAGATTCTTGTGTTTATGAAACACGTAATTAAATATGAATTTTCAATATTGAGAGAAAGGATGTTTCTGTCAAAAGCAGATTTCTATCTGTAAGAAAGGGGTATTAAGTGACGCCTCTTGACAATGCTCCCCCGATCTGGGAATCATCTGATTATCAATTATTGATTTGAAATATTTAATTTAAAAGGAAGAATCTCTTTATAATATGATTATGATTGTAACATAATATAATCCCTCTAAAATTAAATAATATCAAGTAGTAATTGGCCAATGACACAACGGGCTTGTGTCGGTCAAAGCCTTCCAACATGGTAGAAAGTAGTTCTTATTTTAAATCATTGTCGTTTCGTGCTACAGCCAAGGGCTTTGATTTTGAAATAAGAAATACTTGTCTATTACATAAAGATGTGTACATTGAATTAGAATCTAAAGGTCGTTACGTACTACAGTCGTGGGCCGTTGAAGACTGATTCAATTGTACGAAATGTTGGGTTAGAATTGACTTAGAATATTGAGTTTATTGTGCTACAGCCGTGACTCAATTATTCAAGAGGCTAAAGTTTTATTAGGGAATAACATAAGATGTAATTCACAAGAGTTGTATGCCTATTGAACATCACATGACGTTTCGTGCTATAGCCGAGGTTGTGTGATGGAATGTAGGATCCCTATTCCCACTAGCATTATGAATGCTTAATTTTCACTTAGGGGTTGTATAAATTATATAAACTAGTGGGAGCCACTTATGAATAAAGACCCGATTCATATAGTGTTTTGAAATGAAATTGAATATTTGCTAAGTGTTGTTATGTGTTCATCATTTACAGATTTACTATATTCGTTATGTCTTCTGCACTATCACTCCGGAGTATACTAGATGCTCACAAGTTGACTGGTCCTAATTTTGCTGACTAGCTTCAAAACTTGAGAATTGTTCTCAGGGTTGAGAAGCTGGAATATGTGCTTGACTCACCTAAGCCTACTGAACCTGCTAGTGATGCACATAATGATGAACATGTTGTGTATCGTAAGTGGTTAGATGATGCAAATGTTGCTCAATGCATCATGCTAGCTTCCATGAACATTGAGCTACAGAAGCAACATGAGCATATGGATGCTCACACTATCCTTATGCATCTACAAGAGTTGTATGATGTGGCAGGGATAATAGCTCGATATGAGATATCGAAGGAGCTGTTCGGTTGTAGGATGTCTGAGGGATCATCTGTGAATGACCATGTACTTAAGATGATCAATTTGATTGAACGTCTTGGACAACTTGGTTTTGCCATGGATGGGGAGCTGAGCCAAGACTTGGTCTTGCAATCACTTCTGAGTTCGTTCTCGCAGTTTGTTGTGAACTTTCACATGAATAAGCTGGATGTCAGCCTTCCTGAACTCCACAACATGTTGAAGACTGCGGAATCGAATTTTCCCCTAAGAATAGTTCTGTTCTTCTAATTGGTGAAGGTTCCAATCCTAAGAAAAGGAAGAAGAACCCTTCCAAGAAGAAGAAAGTAGGTGAGAAAAAGCCGGTTCCACCAAAACCTGAAGACCCCAAGAGCAAAGCTGTTTGCTTTCACTGTAATAAGGTGGGGCACTGGAAGAGAAACTGCAAGGTTTACCTTGCAGAATTGAAGAAGAAGAAGGGTAGTGAGACTACCGCTTCTGATTCAGGTATGTTCATGATCGAAGTTAATATGTCACTAAGTCAAATTTCTACTTGGGTATTAGATACCGCCTGTGGTTCCCATATTTGCAATTCGTTGCAGGGACTAAAGAGAAGTAGGACTCTTGAAGAAGAGGAGGTGATTCTACGGATGGGAAATGGAGCAAGAGTTGCTGCTGAAGCTGTAGGATCATTTCATTTACATATGCCTACGGGCAAGACTATTGTTCTAAATAATTGTTATTTTGTTTCCTCGATTGTAAGGAATATTATTTCTATTCCATGTTAGACTTGGGTGGATTTTCGTTTGTTATTCAGAATAATAAATGTTCAATTCTTAGAGATAACGTTCTTTATGGAAGTGGTATTTTAAACAATGGTCTGTATGTTTGTGACGTAGAGCATAATTTACTACAAATTGAACATACTAATAAAAGAAAAAGGGATGATGAAAATCTCACTTTCTTGTGGCACTGCGGACTTGGTCATATTAGTGAAAATAGACTGCGGACATTGCATAAGGAAGGGTTACTGGACCCCTTTGATTTTGAATCATATCCTACATGCGAGTCTTGTCTATTGGGTAAAATGACCAAATCTCCATTTAGTGGACAAGGAGAGAGGGCTGCAGATATGCTAGGATTGGTACACACATATGTATGTGGACCAATGTCTACGCAAGCCATGGGTGGATTTTCATACTTCATTGCTTTCATAGATGATCGATCTAGATTCAGATATGTGTATTTGATGAAACACAAGTCTGAAGCCTTTGAAAAGTTCAAAGAATATAAGTATGAAGTGGAGAAACAAACCAAACATAGTATTATAACTCTTCGATCAGATCGAGGTGGTAAATACTTGAATGGAGAGTTTCTAGCTTATCTAAAAGAAAATGGTATAGTCTCCCAGTGGAATCCTCCATATACTCCACAGTTGAATGGAGTATCTGAAAGGAGAAATCGAACTTTGTTAGACATGGTTCGGTCCATGATGAGTTATGCGAATCTTCCAGTATTCCTAAGGGGTTATGCATTGGAAACCTCAGCATATTTACTGAATAAGGTGCCTTCCAAATCTGTTCCTCAAACTCCATATGAGATATGGAAAGAAAGGAAACCGAGTCTTAAGTCTTAAACATGTTAAGATTTGGGGATGTCCAGCTTATGTCAAGAAA
The DNA here is from genome assembly GCF_009905375.1 of Apium graveolens. Taxonomy (NCBI): domain Eukaryota; kingdom Viridiplantae; phylum Streptophyta; class Magnoliopsida; order Apiales; family Apiaceae; genus Apium; species Apium graveolens. The sequence continues at coordinate 52,738,990 of NC_133654.1, forward strand.
GTTGACCCAGATAAGCTGGAATCTCGATCCGTAAAATGTAATCTTGTAGGATATCCTAAAGAGACTTTAGGGTATTACTTTTACACCGATCATCGGGTGTTTGTCTCCAGACATGCTACCTTCTTGGAAAAGCAGTTTATTCTTGAAGGAAACAGTGGGAGCAAAATTGAACTTGATGAAGTTCAAGAAGCACAAACTACTACGGATCAAGTGGAAACACCTGTTCAGACTAAACAACCTTCTGTGGAACAGCCCATTCGTAGGTCAGGGAGAGTGTCTCGCCAACCTGAGAGGTATTATGGCCTTGTCATTGAGAATGACAATGAGTTGTCAATCATTGATGATGACGACCCTGTGACCTATAATGAGGCTATGAGTAGTGTTGACTCAGAGAAATGACATAGTGCCATGAAATCCGAAATGGAATCTATGTATACCAACCAAGTATGGACTCTGGTTGAGGCGCCTGAAGGTGTTAAGCCTATTGTGTGCAAGTGGGTATACAAAAGAAAGATTGGAGCAGATGGCCAGGTGGAGACCTATAAGGCCAGGCTCGTGGCAAAAGGATTCAAACAAAGGCAAGGGATTGACTTTGATGAAACTTTTTTGCCTGTAGCCCTGTTAAAATCAATTCGGATTTTGCTTGCGATTATTGCTTACTACGACTATGAGATCTGGAAAATGGACGTGAAAACGGCCTTCCTCAATGGGGAACTTGAAGAGGAAGTGTATATGACACAGCCATAGGGTTTTCTTTCCAAGGGAAATGAACACCTAGTGTGTAAGCTGCTGCGAACCATATATGGTTTAAGGCAAGCTTCTCATAGATGGAACATCCGTTTTGATGAGACAATCAAAGAATTTGGTTTTATCAAAAACATAGATGAACCATGTGTCTACAAGAAGGTTAGTGGGAGTGCGGTAACATTTCTTGTATTGTATGTGGATGACATACTTCTTGTAGGAAATATTTTACGACGCTTTCATCAGATTAGGGAGATTGTTGAAGAGGAGATGTCAACGTCAAGAGAGTTGACACACATAACAACATAGCAGACCCTTTAACAAAGCCACTTTCTCAAAGTGACTTTGATCATCGTAAAGACAAGATGGGTATTAGATACCAGAGTGATTGGCTTTAGTACAAGTGGAAGATTGAAAGAGATGTGTCCTAAGTCCAATCATGTATGATGATTTAGGAATAACTTTTATGTAATCTGTTTTGATTTCATTGATATTAATAAAAGACTTGTTTTGCTTTTATTGCAGGCTTTATCGATTTAAGTGTTTAAATAAGATATACCATAGTTTAGAGTAAAGTTTTTTAGGGATTATGATGAGATCATAATAATGAGACCTAAAAGATGATAACTCTGAACTTAAATATTTTCTGGTCGTAGGATTACTAACTAGTAATTAGTAATCCGCAAAGATCGGTACATACTATGCTTGCTTCATTATGAAGGATGTCTGTTCTCATAGATATTTGTGTGGTGACACTATAGCTAGTATGTAGGTGCTTATTATAGAATAAGTTCACTGAACATGACTCACACAGCTGAACAACTGATGGAGTTCACTCATGTGTCAGCAGATGTTCACATAGTGATAGTTGTACAAGTATCCTTAGAATTGAGGTCATCATAGTCATCTTGTGTACACTGAACTATACTTTGGTTTAGTTCTTAGTCTCCAGGGACAATAATAAGGGCTCTACTGGGTGTAGGTATTTGTACACGAAGATAGTGTATGACCAATAAAGGATCTACCCCTTCCAGTGAAGGAAGAGAATGTTCAATAATGATCCACTTATGCTAGTTCAGGAATCTCTGGCCAGAGTGAATGAAATTAGAAAGGATTTCTAATTTACATTAATTAGAACTAAGCATAGTGAATGGGAAAGCATATGATTAAATAAGATAGGCTTGACACGAGTTCCATGCCTTGTATTTAATCATGACATTATAGGGTAGAAGGAATTAATTATACGGTAACTATTCACTGAATAGGTTCTTGGTATTCTAAGCAGTGAATTCGTATTATCCGGATAGTCGCGATATGCTGAGAAGTATCCCTCACGATATAGAATAAATATGATTAATTAATTAATCATATTTAATGAATTAGAGAATTTATATAAATAATGATAAAATAGTTTTATTATTATTTATTTCTACTACCGGCTTAATATTGAACCTACAGGGTCACACCATAAAAGATAATGATTTAATGGTGGAGGAATTAATTAATAATGGCTGATAATTATTTATTTGTGAAATAAATAATTAATTAGAAAATTTAATAATTGATTAAATGAGATTTAATTAATTATAAATTAATTAAGAAAAGTTCTTAATATTATTAATTAAGAATTTAATTTTGGAAATTAAATCAAGTGAGAGAATTAATTTTCTAAAGTGTTTAGAAAAGGGATTAATGATTAAAAGTTGTTTAAATTATTAGTTAATTGGTTAATAAGAATAATCAATTAAAGGGTTAATAATAATATTATTTTATGGAAAATTTTCAGCTGAAAATTTTGCCTATAAATATACTATTATAAACCCTATTTGCCTTAACCCAAATAAAAACCCTAATTCTAAAGTAGAAATAGAGGGAGGCAACTAATTCTTTCAACCTCTTCCTCCTCCATTACATTGATCTCTTGGTGGATACCGGTGGAGTGTTTCACACTTGAGGAGCAGCTGCTAGGGATCTCCGCTCATCGTTCTTCGATCGCTATTAAAGACCTCCATCTTTCCATTAACGTAAAGCTTCTTAAGGTAAACACACCGAACTACGAATTAAATATTATTTTTCGCATGGATCCTACGGAGGGTTTCAGTTTTTTTTTAAGATTTAAATTTACGTTTTTGTTGGGTTTATGTGCTAAAAACCCTTCAGAAGTTTGGTCCCTGAACTTTCCAGAATTTGCAAAAATAGGATTGCTGTTTATAAATTATTTAAAAATCATATTTTCGATTTATTTTAATTACATAATTTTTTTTTAATTATTAAAAATTCTAAAAATTATTATTTTAATTCTAAAATTTATTTTTAATTCAAAAATAAATCTGAATTAATTAGTTAATTAATTTTAGTTAATAATTAATTAGTTAATTGGTCAAATAATTCCAAAATTAATTGATTAATTGATTTAATTAATTATTAATTAATTATTTATTTTTGATTTAAAAATTCTGAAAAATAGTTTCGAGCTTTAAAATATTATTCTAAATTGTTTTCAAGGCTCAATAATTATTATAAAATTATTTTGAAGCCAGAATCGGCCAACCAAATCCATTTTAAGTATCTGAAAAATCCTTTTAACATCAAACCTTCTTTGAAAAGTATTTTTAATCAAACATCTTAAGTGTTATGTATTATATGTGCATTGATTAACGTGTTAAATGCATATGTGTACGTTATATGACTATTTTGATCGTATCTTTCAATCTGTAAATCGGATTTGGGTAAAATGAAGGGTAGATAGAAGCTTATATCGAGCATAATCATATGAGTTGAGTATTGATATATACTTATGCTATGTGAGCAGAAGAGGCAAGGAGTAAGAAAGGGAAGAAAGTAGTCGAGGAGTAAGAGGTTGTGATTGAAAGCTAGTAGTGTGTAGGAAGCTAATACAAGGCAAGTGTTCTGAACTTTCTCGAGATATACTATGAATAGTTGATAGTTCTGTTTTATATTGCAAGTGCTTTGAAGCACTGAACCCTAAACCTTGATTCCAGTTATTGATCTTTGAGCCGTAAACCTTATTCTTACTGAACCATTGATTATTAAATACCCGAATACGAACAACAGATATACGATACTACTCTACAAATACATACATACTAAATACTTAACACTGAACCAGGATTACTTACATACTCAAACCATTGTACCTTATACATTGAAAGACCAAATCCTTGTAACTCTAAAACTTTGATTCTTTTGTTATCCAATTATTTCACCACCTGATAGCCATTCTTTGTAATTGCCATATTATTTCCTTGTGAAGATTGAAACCATCTCATGATTGGATATCCAATATTGTTTATGAATCTGTTTATTGCTTTACATTGTTTATTCAGTTATTATGATAAAATTGGATTGTTTTATAAAATTGTGGACCAGATTCGTGGTCAGACCAGATTGGTGGTAAAGTTAGGCCAATGTGTGCCTTGGATCCAGTAATTAGAGCAGAGCTTTGTGCCTTGCTCGGGGTTAGTGCGTGACTGATCAGCAGCCTAACCTTGGTTTTTAAAATGAAAATCTAATATCCAATTCTAAATCAATATTCATTGTTCACTTGATACCTTAACTCATTTCACTTGATCGTTATTTATTCTCAGTATTGTCAATGTGACTTGCTGAGGTAGTTAGCTCATTTGTGCGATTTTGTTTATACTCTTTTCCAGTTAAGAAGGAACTGATTGGTAGCGAGGATCCCTAATCCAGTGCGAGAGCTAGGATTTTAGGTTGATCGGAATAAGCCGACTAACGGCTTTTGGAATAGTTTGAGTTTGTGTAATTTGTAATAATGTTTATTATTCAGTTGTAAGTTTAAATAGTTGGGATTTGGGCATTTGTAATATAAGTGTGTGTATGTGGCTTGTGTTCATACTTTAACCTGTTGCGATCCGTGGTAGTTGGTAAGTAGGGTCACTGCATATTATTATTATCTTTATTATTGTTATAAGCAGGTTATAAATAAGGTGTGTGTGTCTGTGGACCCCAAACTTCTGACCCGGATTTGGAGGGCGCCACAGGTTTGGTATCAGAGCTACAGGTTATAAGTCATTCACACAATCCTAGATTGAGGGGAATGGGTAGATGGTTAGGATTAGAAGTAAGGAAGTAGAAAGATAGAACGTCGAGAAGTTGAGTGCAATGGTATAACAGGTATTAGTATAATTCACGTTGTGGTTCAAGATTCTTATTTTGCAATATGATTTCAGATAATAGCGATGGCCGACTCTTTCATCCCAGTACCAGCTAACCAATTTGAGCCCTCAGTTGGAGGACCATCTTCAGATCCACGTCCTGTTGCTCTGACAATGTTGGCTATTCTACCCCCAGCTGTGTTGCAACCCGTACCACTGCAGGCCAATCCACCCCCGGGCATGAGGCCACCTATCACAGGACCCCCACCTGCTGATTCAGATTCTACTGGGCATTCAGTTGCGGGTGCCCCATTCCAGTCTACATAAACATCCTGTTCCTTATTACCGTATGAGGCTCTTCTTCTGGAGCGTGATTCCCGGTTGGCACAGATTCGTGAGCTACAGCATATAATCAGGACTACAGATGTTGATTGTAGTGTAAGGGAGCTTCGAGAGGAGATCCATATGACACGCAGGATTCTTGAGGCCAGACTGCATGGAGCTACATTAGCCGGCCCTGATGCATTTATAGGATGGGCTAGGGAGGTGATGGAGGACCTCGAGAGGCTAGGCGGATCAGAGTTTCCTTGGAGTTAGAGACGGAGATACAGAGATGGAGATGCTGAGCAGTGTTGTTGTGGTTATTTATTATATACAGTAGTGTGTAGTATGTATCAGTAGACTTTTGAGTTGTATTTATATACTAGATCTGTTGACTAGTGAATAGGTTTGTTGTACCCTTTTGCTTTTACTTCTGAAGCGTTTTTACGCTTGTACTACCTAAAACTTTTGATCTATATATATCAGTACCTTTTCCTTTCCAGCATTGTCATTTACATTACTACACCTATTTTACTTTACTTATTGCACCAGTTATACCTCTTGTGATACCATGTACCCCAACCCCTTAACTGTTTACATTCTGTAAAGAAGCATGTAATTTACTTAGTTCAACTGTTACAACTGTTTTCAAAAAGAGATATTTATGTTTTACAAAACTTTTCTTTAATGCAAAGAATTTAATTTTAAGGCTCAATAAGTTGTTTGATTCTTTACAGATCATGCCTTCCAGAAGAAATAACTATTCCAATACCCAGAATGAAGAAACCAAAACAACAACCAAGATAATACCAACCAGAATGCAAACCCAGGACCTATAAACCCAGCAGTAGCCCAGATTCTTCAGATCTTGGCTCAACAGCAACAAAGACAGACCAACCCCAGGTAACTTTCAAAACTTTTCAGGCGGTGAATCCACCGGAATTCAAGGGTTCCTTAGATCCAATTGAAGCGAATGTTTGGTTAAAGGAAATAGAGAAGTCATTTGCCTTAGTCAAGGTAAAGGAAGAACAGAAGGTTGAGTTTATAAGTTATTATTTGAAGAATGAGGCCACCTACTGGTGGGAAACTGTGTACATATACTATTAGTTGGGAAAGGTTCAAAGAATTGTTTTTAGAAAAATATTTTCCCCAGTTTGTTCAGGACCAGATGGAGTTGAAGTTTTTGGAGCTAAAGCAAGGAAGTATGTCGGTAGCTGATTATGAAAGTAAGTTTGAGGAATTGTCAAGATTTGTGCCATCATATATGGATACTGACTGGAAGAAAGCTAAGAGATTTCAGCAAGGTCTAAAGCCATGGATCAGAGGGAAGGTAGCCATATTTAAATTGGGTACCTATGCAGGAGTTGTATAGAAGACCATGATTGCAGAAACAGAGAGCGAGATGTCACAAAAAGAGAAGGAAAGTAAGAAAAGAAAGTTTGAAGGGAATGAAGGACAGTCACAACCAGGGAAGTTTCCAAATTTTAAGAAGGGCAAGTTTCAGCCAGGAAGGAATTCTAATTTCAAGAAGCAGAATGCAGGCGACGGAGGTCAAGGCAACCATCCAGCCAATGTGAATCAGCCAAATCCGTTGAGGCTAACTTTTCCAGATTGTCAGGTATGTGGGAAGTAGCATGGAGGAGTTTGTAATAAGTAGAGTGTGGTTTGTTTTAAGTGTAATCAGAAAGGGCACTATTCGAGGGAGTGCCGCAACCAGCCAGCAAGAGAGCAAATGAGCAAGGATCAGCCTACTCGGAATCCAACAGTTAAGGTTCCAGTCATTGGATTTACATGCTTTAAATGTGGGAAGCCAGGACATATATCCAGGGATTGCAAGACACCAGCCCCAGTCAGTAATGCATTGAGGATTATGGGATCTACTCCAGCAGTGAATGAGACTCCAAGGGCTAGAGTTTTTGATATATCTATGAAGGATGCTATTCAGGACACTGATGTCGTGGCAGGTACGCTTAATGTTAATTCTTTATGTGCCAAAGTGTTAATATATTCGGGAGCAACTCGATCGTTTATTTCTCAAGATTTTGTTAGTAAGTTAAATTGTCCAATTGAGTATTTAAATGAAATAATGACTGTGGGATTAGCAAATTAAGCTCAAGTTTGTGGGAATTGTGAAATTGAGATTTCTGGTAATAAGTTTTGTGTGGATTTAATACCATTTAAGGTAGGAGAGTTTGACGTTATCTTAGGAATGAATTGGTTATCTAAGCACGATGCCCAGATAGACTTCCGTAATAAGAAGGTAATTGTAAAGACACCAGACGAAATGATAGTAACGTTTAAGGGCCAGAAGCAAGCAAAGAAGTTCTTAACGATGACCCAAGCTAAAAGGTTGCTACGACAAGGATGCGAGCATTTCAATGCATATATAATTGATAGAAGTCAGGAGCCAGCAAAACTTGAAGATATTCTGGTAGTCAATGAATTTCCAGACGTGTTTCCCGATGAGTTACCAGGACTTCCTCCAGACAGAGAAATTGAGTTTGCAATCGACTTAGCACCTGGAACGGAACCGGTATCCAAGGCCCTGTACAGAATGGCGCCCGTCGAAATGAAGGAATTAGCAAAGCAATTGCAAGAGTTGTTAGAGAAAGGAGTAGTCAGACCCAGTGTATCCCCGTGGGGTGTACCGGTATTATTTTTCAAGAAGAAAGATGGGAGCATGAGATTATGCATCGACTATCGAGAGCTCAACAAGCTTATAATTAAGAACAACTATCCGTTACCTCGAATTGATGATTTGTTTGATAAGTTGAAAGGAGCCAAGTACTTCTCCAAGATTGATTTGAGATCAGGATATCACCAACTAAAGATTAAGCCAGAGGATATACCAAAGACAACTTTAGAACAAGGTACGGACATTATGAATTTTTAGTGATGCTTTTGGATTAACCAATGCCCCGGCAGCATTCATGGACCTGATGAACATAATTTTTAAGGAATACTTTGACAAGTTTGTTATTGTGATTATAGATGATATTTGATTTATTCAAAGACAGAAGAGGATCATGCAGAACATTTGAGGACAGCTTTGGAGATTTTGAGGAAGAAAAAGTTATATGCTAAATTCTCGAAGTGTGAGTTTTGGCTACATGAAGTTCAGTTCTGAGGACACATAGTCAGTAATAAAGGGATCAAAGTGGACCCAACAAAAATTGAAGCTATTACAAATTGGGAAAGACCAAAAACACCGACAGAAGTAAGAAGTGTCTTGGGATTAGCGGGATATTATCGGCAATTTGTTCAAAATTTCTCAAGGATTGCAACACCATTGACAAAGCTTACACGGAAGCATGAAAAGTTTATATGGAATGACAAATGTGAAGAAAGCTTTCAGGAATTGAAGCAAAGATTAATTACAACACATGTTTTGTCACTTCCAGATGACCAAGGGAATTTCATAATCTATAGCGATGCTTCTCATAAAGGACTAGGATGTGTTCTGATGCAGCAAGATAAGGTTATTACATATGTGTCAAGGCAACTAAAACCATACGAACAAAAGTATCCTACTCATGATTTGGAGCTAGCAGCCATAGTATTTGCTTTGAAGATTTGGAGACATTATTTATACGGAAAAAAATGTGAGATTTATACAGATCACAAAAGTTTGAAGTACATATTCACATAAAAAGAGCTTAACATGAGACAAAGAAGATGGTTAGAGTTGATTAAGGATTACAATTGCACGATTAACTACCATCCCGGCAAAGCAAATGTTGTGGCGGACGCGTTAAGTCAAAAAGAAAAGTTGAATGTGTTATCAGTACCCGAGGAGATATACAAGGAATTTCAGAAATTGGACTTGGAGATCAGAGTTTGCAAGCCGGATGAAGAAAAAAATGTATAGTATGACTTTCCAGCCAGAGTTGTTAGAAAAGATAAGGAAGTGTCAAGAGGAGATAATGGATCACGACAGTAATCGATTGGTTGGTGAAGAGTTGTGCACACAAAAGGACGATCAAGGTATTCTTAGGTTTTCTTCTAGAATTTGGATTCCACCAGTAACGGAATTGAAGAATTAAATATTTTACAGGAAGCTCATAATTCAAGGTATTCAATCCATCCAGGGAGTACAAAAATGTAAAGATTTTTAAAGGAAAATTATCGATGGCCAGATATGAAGAGGGAGATTGCAGAATGGGTTAGCAGATGTTATACATGTCAGAGAGTCAAGGCAGAGCACCAGAGACCAAGTGGATTATTGCAGCCATGAGAGATTCCAGAATGGAAGTGGGAGCACATTTCCATGGATTTCATAGTTGGATTACCAAGGACAAAAAGCAATCACGATGCCATTTGGGTTATAGTGGACAGACTTACCAAGTCAGCTCATTTTCTGCCTATAAATGAAAGATTTTCACTGGACAAGTTGGTCCATATGTACCTGAAAGAGATCGTAGTTCGTCATGGAGTTCTTGTGTCTATCGTATCCGATCGAGATCCAAGATTTAATTCGAGATTTTGGAAGAGTTTTCAAGAATGTTTGGGAACGAGACTGAATATGAGTACGGCCTACCATCCATAGATGGACGGCCAAAGTGAACGAACAATCCAGACAATTAAAGACATGTTACGTATTTGTGCTATTGATTTCAAAGGAAGTTGGGATGAGCATTGACCCTTGGTAGAATTTGCTTACAACAACAGTTATCATGCCAGTATTGGGATGCCACCATATGAAGCTCTTTATGGACGCAAATATCGATCTCCAGTATATTGGGATGAAGTAGGAGAACGCAAGATACTTGGGCCTGAATTGGTGCAACAGACAAAGGAAGTTGTTGAAGTTATCCAGAAGAGATTAATAGCAGCACAAGAACGTCAGAGGAAGTACGCAGACCAAACAAGGAAAGATATGGAATTTGAAGAAGGAAATCTAGTATTGTTGAAACTGTCGCCGTGGAAGGGATTGACAAGATTTAGGAAGAAAGTAAAACTGAGCCCTAGATATGTCGGACCTTTTGAGATTATAAAGCGTGTTGGCAAAGTAGCTTATGAGTTGGCGTTACCCTCGCACATGGAGCACATTCATAATGTTTTTCACGTATCGATGCTTAAGAAGTATAATCCCGACTCCAGGCATGTAATTGAGTACGAGCCAATAGAACTTCAAGCAGATTTGTCATATGTGGAGAGTCCGATAGAGCTTCTAGAAGAAAGAGAGAAAGTGTTAAGAAATAAAGTGGTAAAGTTAGTAAGAGTATTGTGGAGAAACCCAAAGGTTGAAGAGTCAACCTGGGAGTTAGAGAGTGATATGAGAGAAAAGTACCCTCATTTATTTTCTTAGGAGATTCTGAGGACAGAATCCTTTTAAGGGGGAAGGATGTAATATCTAGGATATATCGTGTAATAAGTTTGGTTAATAAATAAATATTATGGATGTTTAGTATGTATTCTGTGAATTATTTGTTAAGTGGTATATATGTTTGGGTGATTAAAAATAATATAAATTGAGTATTTTAATTTTTATATGTCCAAAATAAAATATAGATAATTGTCATATCTTTCTATTTATTTTTATGTTGATTTATGATTTTATAGAAAATTTATAGAATTAATAAATTCTTTTTCCGAGTATTTTTAAATCATTTTATATAATCGGGAACCAACCGACTTCACCCGTTTTTACGTTTTTATAACCCAAAACTCTTCCGAGAACTCATTCCTAACCTAATTGCAATATTCTGAGCATTTTCCATATTTTGACTTTTTCGATCCGGCGTACGGTTTATCCTGTACGGGTCCCGGCGCAATATTTTCGATACAAAATTTGTTTCGGTAAATCAATGAAACTCGTATTTTCGATAAACGGGATCTTTTTATTAAGCTATTATAATTATCACCTCATAATACGTGTAACCAGGTGCTGAGACTAAGATCGCAGTACAAATTGTACATATTTGGATAATTATCCCGAAACCGGTATCGTTTTGGATCTGTTTTTATAAATAAATGTACTATTAAATATCTGGTATGATCCAACGGGGTACCAATATTTCGTAAATATAAATAGCCCTTACCGAATTTTATTTTGTACAGAAAATCATTTGCAACTAGTATATTATATAATTTTATAGAGAAAAACCCTAAATTCTTATAACCTTATGAGAATCAAACTATAATCTCGAGGTGTTATTGAAATCTGCTCAGGAAGCTCTAGTAACCAAAACGAAGGATTTAAGGAGTACTATCAGATTCTTCAAGTTTCAGAACTGCAGAAATCAAGGTTTATTTTCTATATTTTTATTTATTTTCGAATTATTTTGATTAAAATTATGAATTTTTGTTCGGATGATTGTTTGGATGATTTGATGATTATATGTTGTAGAGCTTTTCTTCCTGATGATTTTGATATATTATATGACTGATTTGGAGTTCAATAACATGTTCAAAATTGGGTTTAATTTTCGAATTTCAAAATTAGGGTTTATAACCCGTATGAATGTTTTTAATTGAAATTTGGGCCTTTTTGTTGTAGAGGTTATTAGATGTTTTTGTTGATTGTATCGTGTTCCTTGTTGAATTTGAAATCGATTCATGTATATTACAGCAACTGACGATTCCTGGTTTGCTCTAATCGAAGCAAACAAAATTCGCCGGAACCGGCGAACTTCTCGGCCAATTTCCGGCCAATTCCGGGGTTATTAGAACGATTTGATTGTTAGGTTATGTTCCTGATGATTAGGAGAAGTGATCTGGAGTTTGTGGAGGTGTGAGGATCCCGGGAACGCCGTCTCCGGCGAGACAGGGCGTTTTCCGGCGACGGGGTTGTAAAATTGCACTTTAGTCCCTGTACTTTTGAAAACGATGAAGTTTGGTCCCTGAACTTTGCAGAATTTGAAAAAATAGGATTGTTGTTTATAAATTATTTAAAAATCATATTTTCTATTTATTTTAATTACATAAATTCATTTTTAATTATTAAAAATTATAAAAATTATTATTTTAATTCCAAAAATTATTTTTAATTGAAAAATAAATCTGAATTAATTAGTTAATTAATTTTAGTTAATAATTAATTACTTAATTGGTCAATTAATTCGAAAATTAATTGATTAATTGATTTAATTAATTATTAATTGATTTTAATTAATTATTTAATTAGATTTAATTATTTATTTTTGATTTAAAAATTCCAAAAAATAATTTTGAGCTTCAAAATATTATTCTAAATTGTTTTCAAGGCTCGATAATTATTATAAAATTATTTTGAAGAAAGAATTGGCCAACCGAACCCTGTTGATTGTTTCAAAAATAGTTCAACGGCCCGTTTAAATTCGGAAAAATGTTTAAAAATCCATATTAAATATATGAAAAATCCTTTTAACATCAAACCTTCTTTTAAAAGTATTTTTAATCAAACATCTTACCTGTTATGTGTTATATGTGCATTGATTAACGTGTTAAATGCGTATGTGTATGTTATATGACTGTTTTAATTGTATCTTTCAATCTGTAAATCAGATTTAGGTAAAACGAAGGGTAGATAGAAGCTTATATCGAGTAGAATCATATGAGTTGAGTATTGATAAATACTTATGCTATATGAGAAGAAGAGGCAAGGCGTAGAAAAGGGAAGAAAGTAGTCGAGGAGTAAGAGGTTGTGATTGAAAGCTAGTACAGTGTAGCAAGCTAATACAAGGCAATGGTTCTGAACTTTCTCGAGATATACTATGAATAGTTGATAGTTCTATTTTATATTGCAAGTGCTTTGAAGCACTGAACCCTAAACCTTGATTCCAGTTATTGATCTTTCAGCCGTAAACCTTATTCATTCTGAACCATTGATTATTGAATACCCGAATACGAACCACAGATATACGATACTACTCCACAAATACATACAAACTACATCCTGAACACTGAACCAGGATTACTTACATACTCAAACCATTGTACCTTATACATTGAAAGACCAAATCCTTGTAACTCTGAAACTTTGATTCTTTTGTTATCCAATTATTTCACCACCTGATAGCCATTCTTTGTAATTGCCATATTGTTTCCTTGTGAAGATTGAAACCATCTCATGAATGGAAATTCGATGTTGTTTATGAATCTGTTTATTGCTTTACATTGTTTATTCTATTATTGTGACAAAATTGGATTGATCTATAAAATTGTGGACCAGATTCGTGGTCAGATTATATTGGTGGTAAAGTTAGGCCAATATGTGCCTTGGATCCAGTAATTAGAGCAGAGCTTTGTGCCTTGCTCGGGGTTAGTGCGTGACTGATCAGCAGCCTAACCTTGGTTTTTAAAATGAAAATCTAATATCCAATTCTAAATCATTATTCATTGTTCATTTGATACCTTAACTCATTTCACTCGATCGTTATTTATTCTCAGTATTGTCAATGTGACTTGTTGAGCTAGTTAGCTCATTTGTGCGATTTTGTTTATACTCTTTTCCAATTAAGAAGGAGCTGGTTGGTAGCGAGGATCCCCAATCCAGTGCGAGAGTTAGGATTCCAGGTTGATCGGAATAAGCTGGCTAACGGCTTTTGGAATAGTTTAAGTTTGTGTAGTTTGTAATAATGTTTATTATTCAGTTGTAAGTTTAAATAGTTGGGATTTGGGCATTTATAATATAAGTGTGTATGTGTGGCTTGTGTGCATACTTTAACTTGTTGCGATCCGTGGTAGTTGGTAAGTAGGGTCACTGCATATTATTATTATCTTTATTATTATTATAAGCAGGTTATATATAAGGTGTGTGTGTGTGTGTGGACCCCAAACTTCTGACTCGGGGTTGGAGGGCGCCACATTTATGACACTTTATAACACTTCATAAAGCTTTGAATTTGTGTTTTGTACTCGAGTTTTTAGTGTTTCTAACGTGTTTTTGTAGTGGTTTTGCATTTCAGGCATTTATCAGGAATACAGGTGAATTAGCATTGTTTTGATGCTAATATGGTGTTAGGATGATGTCCAGAATAAAAGCTCGTGAAAAGACCAACTCAAATCAGCAAGAAAAGAAGAATTCAGAGATTTTTCAGGGAGTCAGCGCGCCTGTGCTGTAGTAGCTCGCGACCGCACCCAAAGAGTAGAATGTCAGCGCGCCCGCGCAGGTCAAGCACGAGCCCGCGCTAGGTCGAGATAAAAGAATTCTGTTTCTACTCTGATTTTGATCCAGAAAACTTCTACTCTGCATGGGATGCTATATAAACATTAATTAAGGTCATTTTTTAGAACAAGACATATCCGAGCTTAAGGAGAAGGCGTAAGAAGATCATAGAGTATAATTCAACCAAGGCGAAGAAGATCTAGTCTACACTTGTGATTCTTTGTTTTAAGTTGTAACTTTGGATGCTAGTTTTCTTATTCGTGAACCTATACTCTTGTTTCGTAGTTGGTTTATTATGTATTCAGTATAAAGAGTACGTTTATTATACCATGCTTTCATCGGAAGCCATGTTGATGATGAGTCTGATTATGGGCTAATCGTTATCGTGGGCTTCTAACGGATTTATTTATGGATTTCTTTAGTTGATTTGTTTTGATGCCTCAGTGTGTGGTGATTTTATGATAACCTAGTATTGGTTGTGCTTATTCGTCTTATTAGCGTCGTGAACTTATAAGATAGTGTCTTAATCTTTTATGAAGCGAAAGTGAATTTAAGGATTTAGAACTTGCCATGCTAGCATAGGTTCATGTATTTGATATGCATGATTCGTAAGTAATTTTAACCATCTTACTTGCGTTATGTAATCGCGATAGATAACTTGTGCGTTAAACCGTTATGTTGTCAAATTGTATAGACATATAGGGTCTCAGTCTAATTGGTGTCTATTCAGCTACTATCACTTTTGTGGATGTCTGGTAGTATGGTATTCGTACAACGAAAGTTGGCGTTTATCAGTTTCGTGTTATCTGATTAGTGTCATCACCATTTCATGCTATGGTTAAGAACAAAAAAGCTATTAAATGAAGTTTTAATGAAGTTAGAATCCCATGTTTGTGTCATTTATTATTCAAATCCCTTTAATCTCTTAGTTTATGTTCTTTAGTATAATCCCTTAGTTAATTGTAATTATAAACAACCTCAAATTGTTATTTATCTTAGCATTGGATAATAACCATACCAGTGTTGCATAGATACATTGATTGAAATTAACCTAAACCAATCCCTGTGGGAACGAACTAGAATTTATTCTATATTACTTGCAATCGCGTATACTTGCATGAATATTAGCACGTGTTTCAGCTCTAACAAGTTTTTAGCACCCCTGCCGGGGATATCGGTGTTAATTTTTAGTTTATGTGTTTGTCATCATTGGTCGTTAAAGTTCAGTGACTCGGACATTATTACTTACGAAATTCCTTGTCGTGTTTCAGGTACTCTTACGAGCGTGAATGCATACGCGTTCTTGGTCTCGTAAGAGAACACTGGATCAAGCTGAGGAAGAAGTTGTAGTCAAGGAGAAAGTTGAAGAAGAGGTACTTATTGTAATGGGAGAACCAGAAGCAAATCCAAAGGCTTTGATGGACTACTCTCAACCGAAGATCAATGATATTCAGTCTAGTATTGTTCGACCAGCCATCTCGGCTAATACCTTTGAGATCAAGTCAAACACGATTCAGATGATACATAACTCAGTTCAGTTTGGGGTTTCTCCAACAGAAGACCCCAACATGCATATCAAAGATTTCATCGAGATCTGTGACACTTTCAAGTTCAATGGAGTTTCTGAAGATGCTATTAAGTTGAGGCGTTTCCCATTTTCTCTGCGGGATAAAGCTAAGTGCTGGTTATATTCTCTACCACCAGGGTCTATCACCAAATGGGAGGATCTGGCTCAAAATTTATTTACTAAATTCTTTCCTATGGCGAAGACTGCTGCAATCAGAAACGTACTTACTCAATTTGCTCAACAATCTGGAGAATCTTTATGTGAGGCTTGGGATCGTTATAAGGAGATGCTTAGAAAGTTCCCTTACTATAGGATGCCTGACTGGATGATCATTAACCATTTCTATAATGGTTTGGGTGCTACTTCTAGACCCATGCTTGATGTAGCATTAGGAGGAACATTATGGGCTAAAAGCTACGATAAAGCTTATGAATTGATTGTACTGATGGCTGCAAATGAATACCAGAATCCTACTCAGAGACTATCTCAAGGCAATGTAGCAGGATTTCTGGAGTTAGAAACAGCTACTGCTATACCTGCTCAACTTAAGGCTTTGACAATGAAGGTGGATTCTTTGGCCAATTATGGAGTTAATCAGATCACTAGTGTCTGTGAGCTTTGTGCTAGTTCCCATGAGATGGAGTATTGTGCTATTTATAGTGAATCAGCTCAGTTCGTGAGCAACTTCCAGAGGTCGCAGCAACCTGTGCCGGCCACCTATCATCCTAACAACCACAATCATCCTAACTTTAGTTGGAGCAACACTTAGAATACGGTTCAGCAGCCTTATCAGTAGTATCCAGCAAAATAGTACAACCCTCCTGGTTTTCAGCAACCGCAATATGCACCAAGGCAGCAACTCCAGCTGTAAAAGTCTAATGAAAAATCTGAATTGGAGGAGTTGAGGCTCTTGTGCAAGAGCCAAGCGGTTTCTATCAAGACCTTGGAAAATCAAATTGAACAAATTGCCAATGCTTTGCTAAATCGTCAACCTGGTACACTCCCTAGTGATATTGAAGTACTAAGAAAGAGGGAAGCTAAGGAGCAGGTAAAGGTAATTATATTGAGGTCTGGGAAGGTTGCGAATCGCGAACACTCTCAAGTTTCGGACGAAGTAGCTGTGGCTGAAGAAGAAGTACAGAAGGAAGGTGAAGTGGAACCAAGGAAGACTACTGTTGAACACACTCCTCCTGAGGGTAATACAGGGGAGAAACAGATCTATCCTCCACCTCCCTTTCCTAAGAGGATGCAGAAGAAAAAGCTGGATAAGCAGTTTGAGAAGTTTCTGGAGGTGTTCAAGATACTTTATATTAACAAACCTTTCACTGAAGCTCTTGAACAGATGCCTAATTACGTGAATTTTATGAATGGTATACTTTCTCGAAAAGTGAAGCTTGATGACTTAGAGACAGTCGCTCTCACGGAGGAATGCAGTGATGTGCTACAACAGAAGTTGCCTCCGAAGCTTAAAGATCCTGGAAGCTTCACCATTGCTTGCACTATTGGAAAAGTGTCATTTGACAAATGCTTATGTGACTTGGGAGCTAGCATCAATCTGATGCCTTTGTCAATATTCAGGAAGTTGGACTTACCCAATCCAAAGCCTACTTATATGACCTTGCAGTTGGCCGATCTATCTATTACTTATCCACGAGGCATTGTTGAGGATGTTTTGGTCAAGGTGGATAAACTCATCTTTCCTGCTGATTTTGTAATTCTTGATTTCGAGGAGGATAAGAAGATTCACATAATCTTGGGAAGACCTTTCTTGGTTACTGGCAGAACCTTGATAGATGTGCAGAAGGGTGAGCTCACCATGCGAGTGCTAGATCAGGATTTAACTTTTAATGTGTTCCATGCCATGAAATTCCCTACGGAAAATGAGGAGTGCTTAAAGGTGGAGTTGGTCGATTCTGTGATTACTTCAGGACTTGATCAATTGCTAAGGTCTGATGTCTTAGAAAAGGCCTTGTTGGGGAATTCTGATAGTGAAGATGATGAAGGTGATGAGCAATTGCAATATCTAAATGCTTCTCCCTAGTAGCGGAAGATGGATATGCCTTTTGAATCTCTTGGAATGGAGCTGAACAAATCTCCAAAGCGCCTCAAGCCATATATTGAGGAAGCTCCTACACTTGAGCTTAAACCATTGCCTGAACACCTAAGGTATGCTTTTCGGGTGATGCATCTACTTTTCATGTTATTATTGCATCTGACCTTTCAGGCAGTGATGAGGAAAAACTCTTAAGAATTCTGAGAGAGTTCAAATCGGCAATTGGATGGACGATAGCAGATATTAAGAGAATCATCCCTTCTTATTGCATACATAAAATTCTGCTAGAAGAAGGTAGAAAGCCTACCGTTGAGCAACAAAGAAGGTTCAATCCGATCATGAAAGAAGTTTTGAAGAAGGAAATTCTCAAGTGGCTAGATGCAGGGATCATCTATCCCATTTCTGTCAGTTCTTGGGTGAGTCAAGTTCAATGTGTGTCAAAGAAAGGAGGTATCACAGTTGTATCTAATGAGAAGAATGAGCTCATTCCTACTCGAACAGTCACGGGATGGAGAGTTTGCATGGACTACAGGAAGCTGAACAAGGCCACGAAACAGGATCACTTCCCTCTGCCTTTTATTGATCAGATGCTTGACAGGTTGGCTGTGCATGAGTACTACTATCTTCTGGATGGCTATTCGGGCTATAATTATATTTGTATCGCTCCAGAAGATCAGGAAAAGAGGACTTTCACGTGTCCATTTGCTACTTTTGCCTTTGGAAGAGTTTCTTTTGGGTTGTGGGGAGCACCGACCATATTTCAGAGATGCATGATGGCTATTTTCTTAGACATGATTGGTCAGAATATGGAGGTGTTCATGGATGACTTCTCCGTGTTTTGCGATTCATTTGATGAGTATTTGCAGAATCTTGGCGACGTTCTTAAAAGGTCTTTTGAGACCAATCTGGTTCTCAACTGGGAGAAATGTCACTTTATGATGTGACATTTGACGGCCTCAACCCTGGGGTCAGGGCTGACGTCACCAAAAATAATAAACTATAACATAAACTACTAAATAAACTTTATTATAACACACGACCCCAAACCAGGAGCCGAGACAGGTTCAAGTATTATTTAGGTTACAACACAACAATAACTTATTCAAAATCAGACATCCTCTCTTATTACAGCAACTCATCAGACCTCAGGGTCTGATACAAACTACCTCAGAGGAGCCGGGACCGGAGGCTGACACTCTACGCTGACCTGGTCTTCTAGACATCTGTAATGAATAAATACAAGACAAGCTGCAAGGGTGAGCAATCCATTGCTCAACAGTACCTCTATATGAATAACCAGTAAACATGATGTATAAAAATAGTATAGGAAGAGATATCAAACTAGTTTACAAAAAATCCGTAAAACAGGTATAAATTGGATATCAAAACTATGCCTCTTACGCATCCGACTTAGCCTCTTACGCAACCATGCTGGGCCGTTACCTAATAACGTGCCTCTTACGCCACTGACCATCCAATATCTGATTCATTTTTATTCAGTTTCCAAAATCATTTACACCTATCTCTTTTTAAACGATTATAGCACACATTCTAAAAATCCCTTTTTAATTTTAATCACAATCTAGAGATAGGCATTTTTAGAAGTTACTTTTTCCCCAAAACATCGTTTAGTAAAACATATTTCAATACAGGGAATACGTAACTTAAAACGTTTTGTTCCAGTTTATAATTTAAATCAACAACTATTCATATATACTGAACTGTAAAAGAGTAGTTCAGGGGTACTTGCCTTGCGAAGCTTTGCACTAACTCTGGCTTAAATCTAATTGATTTCAACTACTGGGTCCTTCGACTCGAATCTACGAAATCAAAACAACCTAGGTTAAACGACCGATTATGCTTGACATTTCCTCACTAACTAATTACCCAACGATATAATTCCCGACTCGTATGCATATCAATAATAATAATATACAAGCAGTAATAGTGCACATAACAATCAGGGGTCAATTTGTATTAACGAGATATATATACTCGATTCGTAATTTAAGGTAATTTTTAGAAAAATTTGGACAGCGACTCCTCTATTTATAGGCCTACCCGTCAAAACATCAATCGATGTCAAATCCCAACAAAATCAATCCGAATCGTCACATAACTAAATTTTTAGTCTCGAAAACAATTTATACAAATTATTTTATTTATTAAAATATTTAGGACTCAGAACAGGGTCATCACCGTCCACCGCGCGCTCGTAATAATTCATCGCGCGCGGCGGCGAAATTTATTGATGCCCGAAAATATACGGGTGTCCGAATAAATTCCACCAATTACCAAAATCATATTCCGCACGAATTAAATTTTATTATCATGAAATTCTTCAACAAAAATTCTGCAGAAAAACAAAAATTGCAAATCAGTAATGAACAACAGAGCACCCGCGCGTGGGGAAACACGCGGCATCACCACCACAACCGAACCAACACAAACCGGTCGCGAACCATCCTAGAAAACTCACATACACAACGAATAACACATGCACAACCTCACACACTCCTATACACACACATATACACCCATGTATATATATATATATATATATATTCACAGCAACACAAACCATAACACCACCAGAACAACTGGTGGTCAACTCACCGACGAACAAGGCGGCGGTGGACCAAACAGGAACAGGGTAGGGAAAGAGAAAACGGGGAGAAGAAGGGAGGAAGGAGGAAGGAATTAAGAAGAAAGAGAGAGATACCGATAGTAGTGAGTGAGAGATCGAGAGAGACTGGAGAGAGTAGAGAGATTGAACCGAGAGATGAACAGGAAGAGGAGTATGCAGCTAAGCACAGGGCACAAACACGTGTCCTCAACCTAATTATAAAACGTACACGTAGCTGCAATAATAATTATACACTGCCAAAGTCCTGAATTCCGGCTTGATTTGTCCCAAAATTAAAAATTAACGAACCGAAGGGTATACAAAATAGTTTCACAAGATTACAAAAATGGTCTTAAAATGTCACAAATAATCTGAAGTTACTAAAATAAAATTTTCATAATTTTTAAAGCACTTTACAGACACAACTTATACCCGCATTAAATGAAATAACGAAACAATACGCGAGTAAGATTAATCTCGAAAATTACCAAAATAATTTTAAACTTCTCAAAATATTGTAAACATAATAAAATATGAGTTTCATAATTTTTAAAGAATCTTGGAATTAGATATGGATTTTACAGTTTAAATGAATTCAGAAAATCATTTAAGAATAAATAATTAGCAGAATATTGATTTGTAAATTTTATAAAATCCTAAAAATAATTAGTAAGATTATAAAATCATAAAAACAATTTTAGAGACAACCCAAATAATTTTTAAAATAGAATTCTCATAAAATCACTTTTTAAAAGTGAAACAAAAATAACATTGTGCAACAGTTAATCATAAAAACATACCACGCAATCCAACAATCACATATAAACAATAATAAATAAACACAGAGACCATAAGTAATATAAAATTCTTTATTAATTATCTACGCAATAATTGCATATTTAAATATTACAGAAATATACGCATCGTTATATCCTTCCCCCATAAAAAGATTCTGTCCTCAGAATCTTAACTAATTAAATAAGTGAGGATATTTGTCAAGCATATCTGATTCGAGTTCCCAGGTAGACTCTTCTACCCTAGGGTTTCTCCAAAGTACTTTAACTATAGGGATAGATTTATTCCTAAGTACACGCTCCTTACGGTCTAATATCTGGATTGCCTACTCCACATAGGATAAATCTGATTGAAGCTCGATCGGTTCATATTCAATTACTTGGTTCGACGCAGGAATGTACGGATTTAATAGGGACACATAAAATACATTATGAATATGCTACCACTGCAGGGGTAGAGCTATCTCGTATGCAACTTTTCCTATTTGTTTCAAAACTTCGAATGGTCCTATATATCTCGGACTCAGTTTACCTTTCTGACAGAATCGAACCAATCCCTTCCATGTCGAAACTTTTAGTAATACCAATGATCCTATTTCAAAACTTATGTCCTTTCGATGTAAATCTGCATTCTTTTTCTGTCTATTCTGAGCGGCTTCCAATCTTTTTCGAATTAACACCACTGCTTCTTTTGTCTGATGTACTAATTCAGGTCCTAACACTTTCTTTTCTCCTACCTCATCCCAATACAGAGGTGATCTACACTTTCGTCCATATAAGGCTTCATAGGGTGGCATTCCAATGCTGGCATGATAGATGTTATTATAAGAAAATTCTATCAATGGTAAATGATCATCCCAATTTCTCTTGAAATCCAAAGCACATACCCTTAACATATCTTCGATCGTCTGAATCGTTCTCTCACTTTGGCCATCAGTTTGAGGATGGTAAGCGGTACTCATATTTAACTTAGTTCCTAAACACTCTTGAAACTTTGTCCAAAACCTCGAATTAAATCTTGGATCTCGATCTGATACTATAGACACAGGTACCCCATGCTTGGTAACTACCTCATCTAAAAATATTTTTTAACTAGCTTTTCCAGAGAATACTTTTCGTTAATCGGAAGGAAATGTGTTGATTTGGTCAATCTATCAATGATCTCCCAAATGGCATCGTGATTCGATCTTGTCCTCGGCAAGCCCACCACGAAATCCATTGCAATTTCTTCCTACTTCCACTGTGGAATCTCCAGAGGCTGCAACAATCCACTGGGCCTTTGGTGCTCTGCTTTTACCCTCTGACACACGTGACATTTACTAACCCAATCCGCAATCTCCCTCTTCATTCCTGGCCATCAGAAGTGCTTCTTTAAATCTTGGTACATCTTCGTGCTATCAGGGTGAATAGAAAACCTAGAATTGTGCGCTTCGTGCAATATTTCATTCTTCAGTTCTACTACATTGGGAATCCTAATGCGAGACGAAAACCTAAATAAACCGTGGTTATCCTTTTGAGTACATAATTCTTCTCCTGTCAGATCTTCCAATTCTTGTTCCATAACTCCTTCTTGACATCTTTTAATCTTTTCCATTAATAATGGCTGGAAAGTAATCTCGTATAGTTGTTCCTGACCTTCACTTATTACTCGAATTTCAATTTCCATCTTTTCTAAATCTCGAGCTAATTCATCTGCGATACGGGCCATATTTAATTTCTCCTTTCTACTTAAGGCATCAGCTACCACATTGGCCTTACCTGGGTGATAATTAGTCGAACAATCATAGTCCTTAATCAATTCCACCCATCTCCTTTATCTCATGTTTAAATCCTTTTGGGTGAATATATACTTTAAGCTTTCATGATCCGTATAGATGTCACATTTCCCTCCGTACAGGTAATGACGCCATAACTTCAAAGCAAACACTATAGCTGCCAACTCAAGATCATGAACCGGATATTTCTACTCATCGGGCTTTAACTGCCTAGACGCATATGCAATAACCTTATCATGTTGCATTAGCACACAACCTAATCCTTTGAGAGAAGCATCACTGTAAATTACGAAATTCCCTGTCTCATCTGGTAATGCTAACACTGGTGCTATCACTAGTCTTTTCTTTAGCTCTTGGAAGCTTTCCTCACATTTCTCCGTCCAAACAAATCTCTCATTCTTTCGGGTTAGCTTGGTCAATGGGGTTGCAATCTTGGCAAAGTCCTTCACAAATCTTCGGTAATAGCCTGCTAATCCAAAAAACTTCTAATTTCCATCAGGGTCTTCGGTTGCTCCCATCTGGATACTGCTTCAATCTTCGCAGGGTCTACCTTAATACCATCCTTACCAACTATATGACCTAAAAACTGGACTTCCTCCAACCAAAATTCATATTTTGAGAACTTAGCGTATAATTGTTTTTCTCTCAACCTTTGTAATGCAATCCTTAGATGTTCGGCATGGTCGTCTTTGGTCTTTGAGTAGATGAGGATGTCATCAATAAATACAATAACAAACTTATCCAGATACTCCTTATACACCCGGTTCATTAAATCCATAAAAGCTGCTGGCGCATTAGTCAATCCGAACGACATCACTAGGAACTCGTAATGGCCATACCTGGTTCGAAAGGCAGTCTTCGGTATATCTTCAGGCTTGATCTTCAACTGATGATAGCCCGATCTTAAGTCGATCTTGGAATAATAACATGCTCCCTTCAGTTGATCAAACAAATCATCAATCCGGAGTAGGGGATACTTATTCTTGATGGTTAACTTATTCAATTCTCGATAGTCAATACACAATCTAATGCTTTCGTCCTTCTTTTTCATAAACAACACTGGCGCGCCCCACGGGGATAAACTTGGTCTAATTACCCCTTTATCCAAAAGTTACTGAAGTCGTTTAGCTAGCTCTTTCATTTCTACTGGGGCCATACGGTAAGGTGCCTTTGAAACTGGTTCTGCTCCCGGAATTAAATCAATAGAAAACTCAATCTCCCGATCTGGTGGTAATCCTGGTAACTCATCTGGAAACACATCTGAAAATTCATTAACTACTGGAATTTCCTCCAATCCAGGTACCTTCTTCTCAGTGTCCACAACATGGG
This sequence comes from Apium graveolens, assembly GCF_009905375.1. NCBI lineage: Eukaryota > Viridiplantae > Streptophyta > Magnoliopsida > Apiales > Apiaceae > Apium > Apium graveolens. The sequence continues at coordinate 52,763,426 of NC_133654.1, forward strand.
CTAAATACGCTTCACATCCTTGTCTCAATAACCTCTTTGCTTCCAATATAGAAAGAAATTTCTTATCCTGCTTCTGTCCTTGATAAACTATCCTCTTATTGTCTTCTGAATATAGCAAAACTTTCTTTTTCTTACAATCTATATTTTCCTTATGCTGAGACAACCAATCCATTCCTAGAATTACATCAAACTCTCCTAACTGAAAGGGTATTAAATCCACTGAAAAGAAATGCCCACAAATTTCTATTTGACATCTAGGACAAAACTGGTTTACTGAAACTTTATCCTGATTGGCTACCTCTATAGACAAGGGCTCATTTAGATCCTTCAACATCAAATCCATTTTACTTACACATTTTTTAGATATAAAAGACTTAGACGCTCCCGAATCAAATAAAATCTTAACAGGAACGGAATTTAGAGAAAGCGTACCTACAACCACATCTGAATCTTGAGCATTAGATTTCTTGGTCATTTAAAGGTTCTGGCTCTTGCTGTGCTAGTTGCTGGTCCTTGAGATTCATTACCTCCTACACTGCCTTGAGTAGCCATCTTGCAGTTTCTGGAGATGTTCCCAACCTTACCACACTTGAAGCAGGTGACTCCGATGTTTCCTGTGTTACACTCTGATGCATAATGACCCTTTTTATCCCATTTAAAACACTGGACATCCTTCCGGCACTGACCACTATGCTTTTTACCACATAACTTACAATCCACAACTGGCCTGGTTGACTGAACTGGGGCAGAGGCAACTGAGGTGACACCGGAATTCGTGTGAGCCATGCCTTGCCTTCTAAATCTCTTATTCCTATTCCGGCCAAACGTCCTTGGGAACTTCTGACTAGACTCCTCCTGGTCTGCATTACCTATACCACCTTCAAACTTTCTCTTCCGATCACTCATTTCCTTGGAGACCAGCTTCTGATCACTCTCAATCACCAGGGCGGCTTGAACTATAGAGGTATACATCTTAAGCTGTAGGGCCACCATTCCACTACGAACTTCCGGCTTTATTCCTTGCTGAAATCTCCTAGCTTTCTGAATCTCAGTGTTCACATATCCAGGGGCTAGTCGAGCCAACTCCGTAAACTTGGCCTCATACTCAGCCACGCTCTTTTCTCCTTGCTTCAATTCCAAAAACTCTACTTCCAACTGACTCTGTAAACAATCTGGAAAATACTTCTCTAGAAACAACTCCGTAAATCTGGCCCAAGAAACATGGCCTTCTCCTTCCAAGGCACGCACAGATTCCCACCAAAAACTTGCTTCACCTTTAAGAAAATAACTAGCATAATCCGACTTAGAATCATCACTCACCTGAATAAGGGTGAAGGCTTTCTCCATTTCTTTAATCCAAATTCTAGCAGCAACCGGACCTACCTCGCCCTTAAACTCTAGGGGTTTAAGAGACTGAAAAGACTTGAAACTAACAGTCTGGTTCCACTCTCTTGGCTGTGGTTGTTATTGAAGCTGTAACTATTGTTGGATTTGCTGATGTTGTTGTTGTATAAATTGTTGCTGTTGTTGCTGCTGTTGCATGAATTACTGTTGCTGCTGCTGGAATTGTTCTTGCTGCTGAGCCATATGATTAGACTGTTGGCGCAGCAAATCTAGTAATCCATCCATGACAACAGGAAATTTTTCTTGGGAGGCATTCTCCTGAAACATAACAAAAAGTTTTATATGAAGTTGTGCCCCCGGGTAGCAACAGTTTTATGCATCAGGAGAATGCGGTCACAATTAAATATTCCCTTCCTTGTTTATTTGGGGTCCACCCATGATGCATAACTAAATTCAACAAATCCAGCAACAAATACAACAATAATAGTAACAGCAATAACAAAAGTGCAATAGAATAAAACCAACAACCGTAACATCATAAAAATAATAGTACAACAACAGTACAAATCCATCTAACAACTACAGTACAACACTCATAATATACTAAGTACACAACAAAATTGGCTATCATAGCAGCCCCGCCTAATACAAGCTACAGTACATAGGAAAAGCATCTACATAATTCATACAACTAACTCCGAGCTCTGTATCTCACTACAGCAACTCTGATCTAGCCATTGCCACTACCACCAATGGATCCTAACTCAAATACCAACCAGTTCACGAGATCCTGATACTGAACACCTCTAAACTCGGAGCTAATGAAACGATCAATGGTCTGAGCTCTCTCTACAGGGGCCTGAGTCAAGGATCACACTCTCTCCTGTAAATCTGGTGAAGGGGCAGGGATGCCCTGGAAAGGCCCGACCGGAATCTGGTCAAGCTGAGCTGCTAACCCTGGGCTCTACTCTCTTATCAAAGAATGGTTCACCACTCAGTGAACATAATAAGAGATCGGGGAGGATGCACCTGAAAGAACAGATGGAGGAACAGGTGGTCTCGAGGTGGAGGAACTGGGACCACATCCTGGAGGGAAATCCCTAACAGCCGACACTGACCTTCGTACCCAGCTAGGATGGATACTAGGTCCTGACACACCTCCTGATACAACTGGAGGAATGGGTGGAGGAGGCATGAGAGTCTCCTCGGCTACAACATCCAAAGTCCGCTCAGAGTCTGAATCATCTAAATCTGGCGGGTTTCCCCGAGAAGGAGAACTGGAGATCACTATGGGCCACTGTCAACCATAAAAATATACAGGGAAGACATAACAAGGTTAAGGCAAGTCTATTAAAATATTAATATATGCCATGGTAACACCATCGGAACCCTCAACTAACACTTAAGGTTCCTCCTCTACATGAGTTGCTGACTCACACTATAGGACATACTTCCTACACCTTACTGACTCAACTCTTAACCTAAATTAGGGACTTGAACCTGTAGCTCTGATACCAACTCTGACGGCCTCAACCCCGGGGTCAGGGGCTGACGTCACCAAAAATAATAAACTATAACATAAACTACTAAATAAACTTTATTATAACACATGACCCCAAACCAGGAGCCGAGATAGGTTCAAGTATTATTTAGGTTACAACACAACACTAACTTATTCAAAATCAGACATCCTCTCTTATTACAACAACTCATCAGACCTCAGGGTCTGATACAAACTATCTCAGAGGAGCCGGGACCGGAGGCTGACACTCTACGCTGACCTGGTCTTCTAGACATCTGCAATGAATAAATACAAGACAAGCTGCAAGGGTGAGCAATCCATTGCTCAACAGTACCTCTATATGAATAACCAGTAAACATGATGTATAAAAATAGTATAGAAAGAGATATCAAACTAGTTTACAAAAAATCCGTAAAACAGGTATAAACTGGATATCAAAACTAGCATGCTCTGCAAAATAATATCATCTGTATTGTGCTGTGTCAAAATAACAGAGTTCAATTTTAGCATGCTATTTCCTTTCCAAAACTACTGTCCATTACTGGACCTATAAATTATCTGTCCCGTTACGGGGACCATAAACTATTTGGTCTGTTACGAGAACTACTAAACCAAAGTCAGATATAAACGTGGACGAATTCTAGGGACAGTTGATCAGTCTATCCCACCACAAATTTTGTTCCAGAACTCAGAGACTAGCTAGGTCTCTGTCATGCTGGACTAAGCAGTTTACCCGTGCGCACATCCAATTTAGCCTCTTACGCAACCATGCTGGGTCGTTACTAATAAAGGGCCTCTTATGCCACTAACCATCCAATATCTGATTCATTTTTATTCAGTTTCCAAAATCATTTACACCTATCTCTTTTTAAACGATTACATCACACATTCTAAAAATCCCTTTTTAATTTTAATCACAATCTAGAGATAGGCATTTTCAGAATTTACTTTTCCCCAAAACATCGTTTAGTAAAACATATTTAAATAAGGGGAATACGTAACTTAAAACGTTCTGTTCCAGTACATAATTTAAATCAACAACTATTCATATATACTGAACTGTAAAAGAGTAATTCAGGGGTACTTGCCTTGCGAAGCTTTGCATTAACTCTGGCTTAACTCTGATTGATTTCAACTACTGGGTCCTTCGACTCAAATCTACGAAATCAAAACAACCTAGGTTAAACGACCGATTATGCTTGACGTTTCCTCACTAACTAATTACCCAACGATATAATTCCCGACTCGTATGCCTATTAATAATAATAATATACACGCAATAATAGTGCACATTCTTGGTGCCCAAAAATATACGGGTGTCCGAATAAATTCCACCGATTACCAAAATCATATTTCGCACGAATTAAATTTTATTATCACGAAATTCTTCAACAAAAATTCTGCAGAAAAATAAAAATTGCAAATCAGTAATGAACAACAGAGCACCCGCGCGTGGGGAAACACACGGCATCACCACCATAACTGAAAGGCATATGTCATAACCTATTTATTTATTCGAGGATTTAACTCAACTCAAATAAGAATGTAATAAGTAAATAGTGGATCTATCGTCAGAGAGATCTCACAGAGTAACATATGTCAAAGGGTTAAGAAACATTATTCATCTACAGACTTGAAGACTTAATTCACTGGAAGAAGCTTAAGAAATTGATCAAGCCTCAGTGATATAAATCAAGATTGTGGATTTAATCAAGTGACAGAGATCTCGTCAGGGTATCAATTAATTACAAGGATTTAGTCTGAAGAAAATCAAGAGTATCAAGGTCAAGGCTTGAAGAAACGTCACGGAAGTTAGTCACTCATGAACCAGACAGAACATCGAGTGTCAACATTGAAGTGGTGGAATTGATTCATAATTGACAGTGATTTTCAGAAGATTTTCAGAAGAATGGTTGCTGCTCAAGATTAGTATTAATTCTCTATTAATTAATTAAGTCATATAATTTAATTAAGAAAATAAATTATATCTGCAAAGATTAATTTATTGATTAATTGAATTAATTAATTAATTAATTCAGAATTAATATTAAGGATTTTCAGAATTTTTATTAGATTAAAAATCTATTAATAATTCAGTAAGACAATATGATTTGAACTACTATGACAATCGGTATGACAATTGATAGTCATACCGAAAGTCTTGCTAGTTCATTCTGATTGTCTTGCTAGCTATTGGGATTGTCTTGCTAGTTCAAAAGGATAGTCTCACCGAAAGTCCTACCAGTTCAAATGGATTGTCATGCCAGTTCATTTGATTGTCTTGCCGAAAGTCTTGCTGATTCAACTGGATTGTTTTGTTTACTTAAACAACATAAAGCAGAAGACATTCATCTATCAATCAAACAGAACACACAAGTCAAGAACACAGCAGAAACAAAAGCAAATCATTTAATTTTTCATCTGCTTTATTCAAGATCAAAATTCTAGATTGTAAAGTTAAATCCAAACCACTAGAATTATTTATCTTGTTCTTGTGTAACATTCTAGCGGATTAAAATCCCTAGAACTTAATCTCAAATCGCATTTAGCATTTGATCTTTTCATTGCAAAAATAGAAAAGTTCATGTCGAATTTATTCTAGATTTGTAATAATTGATTTGAGATTAATCCCTTGTAACAGATACCATTGTTGTAACACCTTTCAAGTTTAATAAAAGTTTTATTTAACTTGAATTTTGTTTCACCTTTTTATTCCGCATTTTATTCGATTAAACGGTATTGTTTGCATTCAACCCCCCCTTCTATAAACAAATTGGGACCTAACAATTTGTATCAGAGCCTTCTGATTAACGTACAAATCAAGATCCTAGACTTTTGTGTTTCTTTCACTCCTTGAATTTTTTATTCACTCAAAAAATTCATAATGACTACACAAAAAGTTGGAACCGTTAAAATTCCACTATTCGATAAAGAAAATTATGTTATGTGGAAGAAGAAGATGCTATTGTTTTTACAAGTTACAAATTCCAAATATCTGGAAGTGTTAAAGAAGGGTCCTAAAATTCCGATGGTTATTGAACCAGAGGTAATAGAAAATGATGTGGTAATTACCAAAGCAAGAACTTATGTGAAAGATCCTGAGGATTTTTCTCCTGCTGAAAAAGAAAAAGCCTCCCTGGATGCTAGCCTTCAATTAATTTTAGTAGATTCCCTTGATCCCTTGATAAATAGACATGTGATGAACTGTAAAGATTCCAAACACATCTGGGAAACCATTGAGGTTATTAATGAAGGCACGGAGGAAGTTAGGGAGAACAAGTTAGAAATCCTAACCTCTGAGTATGAATACTTTAAATCCAATCCAGGAGAAGGAATCACTGAAGTGTTTGAAAGGTACAATGCATTGATCAACAACCTGAACATTAATGGTAAATACTATTCCATCAGGGAGGTCAACAAAAAGTTCCTTTTAACACTGCCAACTCATCTCGAACATAGAATCACTGCCATAAGAGAAGCAAGAGATCTGAGTGAGATTTCTTTGGAAAGGCTCTATGGTGTGTTAAAGGCTTATGAGTTGGAGCAGATTCAGCAGAAGGAAGTTTACGGGAAAGGAAGAGTGGTCAGCACATCTACTGCTCTAGTAGCTGATGAACAACAACAACAACCACAATATCAACAACAATCTCAACAGTCAGAAAGAATGGTACAGTCTTCCAAGGTTGAAGAAAATGTGATAGTAGCAGAATTTGATCCTCCTACTACAAATCAATCAGGAGATGATTTTTATTCCTTGGAAGAACTGGAGCAATTAAAGGATGAGTCAATGGTCCTGATTGTCAAGAGATTCTCAAATGTCAGATTCAACAGGAATCCCAAGTTCAAGTACAAGTCCAACTACAACAGATTCCAGAAAGGTGGATCTTCATCCTCTAACACCAGCAGTGGTGGGTATAAAACAGGGATGGTTGATCGAAGCACCATTCGATGCTTCAACTGCAATGAGTAGGGACACTTTGCCACAAAATGCAGGAAGCCAAAACAAGTTAGGAAGAACTCTTACGATTCTAATCAGAAGAGTAAATCTGAAAGGGCTTACCTGGAAAAGGGAAGAAGCTGGGATGATACTGACAGTGAAGATGAAGAAGTTGGGAATCTTGCTCTCATGGCTAGTGATGCAAACACCTCATCGTCAAGAAAAGAGGTAAAATTTACTGATGCTGAATTAGTTTATCATCTAGGAGGTTCCTTAGATTGTGCTCGTCGTGATAATGAATTGTTAAATCAACAAATCAAAGACCTTGAGAAAGAGGTCAATGAATTAAGACTTGTGCACATTAATCAAGATAAATTAAAACAACAAGTATCTTTTCTAGAGAATAGAGTTGACTGTTATAGACAACTTGAAACTATTCTCAAAGACAAGATCACCGGTCTTGAGGCTAAGGTTAAAGCTTACTTTAATTCTTGTTCGAAGTCCAAAGAGTTTTACAATAAGCAAGCTGTTAATCAAACATCTGGAATAGGTTATGATTACAATGCTGCTATTGGAAAATTAGGCATAAACTCCCCTCCTCATGTCTGTGCTAAAGGCAGGGAAGTACCACATGTGCTTAAGGGTCTTGATGAACCCCTCTATAAAGAATCAATTGCTGAACCATTTGATGAGACCTCATTTATTATTCAAGAAGAAATCCGTGCTGAAGATAATGCTAATGAGAAAGTTGTCTCCAAGTCAAGTGTGTCAAAAGTTCCAGTCAAGGTTGTGAAAGCAATTGAGACTAACTCAGACACACATGAGTTGGATAACACAAATGCCATGTCTAACATGCATAAGTTGCCTATTGTTAATCCCTCTCATAAAGCATGTGGTGTTCCTGATTGTATGTCTTGTGCTTTTAATCTGATGTATGCTTATTTTAATATTAAGCATGTTTCTAATGATAAGACTACTCCTCGTCAGCATGTGTATAATAGAAAGCATGATAGGTCTAAGGCTGCTAGTCCTCCTAAAGCTAGAAAGGAGACATTTGTGCCTAAGCCTAAACAGAAATTTGTCAAGGCTGTTCACAAGGTCAAATGTCCAGTCATTGAGAAAGTTGAGATTATTAAAATTAAGAATGTTGTTTTGCCTGATAATGGCCAATTTTACAAATATGCCGGACCCAGCCAAGCTTGGGTTCCGAAGAAGGTCTAATCCATTTGCATTGCAGGGCATTAAACAGGTACAACCGGTAGTGTGGATTCTTGACAGCGGATTGTCAAGACATGTGACCGGAGATAGAGCCCTGCTATCAAATGTGGTTGAGAAAGCTGGCCCAGTGGTTACCTTTGGAGATAACAGCAAAGGTTTAATGGAGGGATATGGCTGTTTGCTAGCTGGAAATGTTGTCATTGAAAATGTGTATGTTGTGCAAGGACTTGAACACAATCTGCTTAGCATTAGTCAGTTCTGTGACAACGGCTACAATGTTTTATTCGACAAGTTGAAGTGTCAGATTCTGCACAAGAAAAATGAAAAACCCTCCTTGATGGGAATCCGGAAAGGAAATCTGTTCGTAGCTGACATGAACTCTGGAAGCAATCCTGAAGTCAATTGTTTCTATGCAAAGGCATCGTCAGATGAGAGTTGGCTATGGCACAAGAGACTTTCTCATCTCAATTTCAAAACAATGAATTCTCTTGTAAAAAGAGAATTGGTAAGAGGTCTGCCTCAGCTGGAATTCTCTCCAGAAGGACTATGTGAGGCTTGCCAGAAAGGAAAGTCAAAGAAAGCAAGTCACAGAGGCACTGACACATCTTCCATAACTGGTGTTCTACAATTATTGCACATGGATATATTTGGACCAGTTAATGTCCTTTCGATGTCAAAGAAGTGTTACTGTCTTGTGATAGTTGATGACTATTCCAAGTATACGTGGATTTTATTTCTTCACTCTAAGGATGAATCACCACAAGTTGTGATTGATCATATCAAGATGATTGAGTTAGATTCTAATGTCCCTGTTAGAGCAATAAGGTCAGATAATGGAACAGAATTCAAGAATTCACTTCTCAATAGATTCTGTACAGACAAAGGGATAACCAGACAATTTTCAGCTCCTAGAACCCCTCAGCAAAATGGAGTGGTAGAAAGGAAGAATCGTACATTGATTGAAGCTGCCAGAACAATGTTAAGTGAATCAGGTCTTCTAATGTACTTTTGGGCTGAAGCTGTCAATACTGCATGTTATACTCAGAATCGAACTCTAATCAACAAAGACTTCATGAAAACTCCTTATGAGATTTTGAATGAACAGAAACCTTCTATCAAATACTTTCATGTATTTGGTGCCAGATGCTTCGTGCTCAAGGATGGAGATGATCGTCGTGGTAAATTCGAGGCAAAGGCATATGAGGGTATTTTTGTTGGATATGGAAGAAGATCATACAGAGTGTATATCATTGATCAACGCAAAGTAACTGAAAGTGTCAATGTTACATTTGATGACACTAAACTCCCTAGTATCCAAACTAAAGATCCTTCTGAGAAACTGAAGTTTGATGATATGTCAGATTCAGAATCAGAACATGGTCAAGAACCTGAGTTTGTTGCTAGTGAAGAACCTGTTAATCATGATGATACTCAAGGTAATAGTGATGGAAACTTTGGCAACAATGGAGATACCACTGCTACTGACAGAGAATCTTCAAGTCAACATGGCAACAACTCAGGGGGAGATGCTGAAGGATCATCTAGTAGGACACAACATCCCAATAAATTTCAAGGCGAATCATCAAGATCAAATCTTCCAAGACAGACTGTCTGGAATAAAGCTCATCCTTTTGAGTTGATTATTGGTGATCCAGATGTTGGAGTCAGAACTATACGTGCTACTCAAAATGAGTGTCTGTTCTCAGGATTTCGTTCTGAGATGGAACCTAAGAAGATTGAAGAAGCACTAACTGATCCAGATTGGGTGATTGCTATGCAAGATGAGCTCAATTAGTTTGAAAGTCAACAAGTCTGGAAACTGGTACCTAGACCTACACACAAGAAAGCTGTTGGTACTAGGTGGGTATTCAGGAATAAACTAGATGAAGATGGTGTGGTTACAAGAAACAAGGCAAGACTGGTAGCAAAAGGGTAATCTCAAGCTGAAGGCATTGATTATGATGAAACCTATGCTCCAGTGGCTAGACTTGAGGCCATCAGGATATTTCTGGCATTCGCAGCATTCTCAAACTTTAAAGTTTATCAAATGGATGTCAAGAGCGCCTTTCTGAATGGAAAGCTGGATGAAGAGGTATATGTAGAGCAACCTCCTGGTTTTGAAGATCCAGATCATTTGGATTTTGTCTTCTTTCTTTTCAAGGCTATCTATGGACTCAAACAGTCTCCGAGAAAATGGTATGACACTCTCTCTGAATTTCTTATTGAAAATAGCTTTATTAGATGTGTTATAGACAAAACTCTCTTTTCTAAAAAACATAAGAATGATACTATATTAGTCCAAGTCTATGTGGATGATATAATATTTGGGTCTACAATGATAATCTCTGTAAGAGATTTGCTAAGTTAATGCACAACAAGTTTGAAACGAGCATGATGGGAGAGCTGAAGTTCTTTCTTGGATTATAAGTAAATCAAAGGTTAGATGGAACATTTATTTGTCAATCCAAGTATCTCAAGGAACTCCTCAAAAAGTACAATCTAGAGGACTCTGCATCAGCAAGGACTCCATCAACTACAGCTGTCAAGCTTGGACCATGTGAAAACTCCATTAAGGTAGATGTCACAAGCTACAGAGGTATGATTGGCTCGTTACTCTATCTTACTGCAAGTAGACCAGATATTATGTATGCTACATGCTTATGTGCAAGGTTCCAAGCGGATCCTAGAGATATTCATCTCGTTGCTGTTAAATGAATCTTAAGATATCTTAAGGGAACACCAAATCTAGGTATTTGGTACCCTAAAGAATCTGGTTTTAACCTTGTTGGATATACAGATTCAGATTATGCAGGAAGTATTGTTGATAGGAAAAGCACCTCAGGGAGTTGTCAATTCCTAGGTAGCAGACTAGTCTCGTGGTACAGCAAGAAACAGCAAACAGGTTCCAACTCAACGGCCGAGGCTGAATATATTACTGTTGGAAGCTGCTGTGCTCAGATCTTGTGGATTAGGAACCATCTACGAGACTATGGCTCTGTATTGAACAAAATTCCTATTTTAGGTGACAATACAAGTGCAATAGCCATCACCAACAACCCTGTGCAGCATTCGAGGACAAAGCACATTGACATCATGTATCATTTTATTAGAGAGCACGTCATGAATGGTACTGTTGAACTATTTTTTGTTCCAACAGAGGAACAAATAGCAGATATTTTTACTAAACCACTTGATGAATCCACATTTACCAGGTTAGTTGGTAAATTGGGTATGTTGAATAGTTTTAGTGATTAATCTAGTTAATATCTGAAATCTGTTCTTGAATGAATATACAAATGAATTTTTCATAAATGAAAAATTTATTTGCGTTTTCATAAATGAAAAATTCATTTGCAAATTTATTTTATCATTTTATCATATTTCTTGCTTAATTCTATGTAATTTATATTATCTTATCTATTTTATTTACTCTACTTGTTAACTTCAAATATCTCAGAATATTTTATTTTCTCTAAAAATATTTTTCTATGAATCTTATTTGCTAAAATTCAACAGAAATCTATTTTTGGAATAAAAATAATTAATTCTGAAATATAGTCTTTGTTTTTATAAATATTTTCTGTAAGTATACAATTGTCTTTCTACTGGAATGACAATCGGCAAGACAATTAAAATTGTCTTGCTGAAAATCATTTCAGTACATATATATATATATATATTTTTATTTATGTGTGGTTATTTTGATTTTAATGCTGCTATGACAATCAGCAAGACAATTGAAATTGTCTTGCTGAAAGTCATTTCAGTCTAATTGTGTTTTGTTTTGTTTATCAGTATAGTTTTATACTGGCAAGACAATCGGTATGACTATCAATTGTCTTGCCAGTAATAAACCTTATATATGTAAATATTTTCCTTTTATTTTATACTGGTATGACAATCGGTATGACAATCAGATTGTCATACCAGTTATATATTATTATTATTGGTTTATTTGTTTTTTTTTTCAGATTTGCCTTGTATGACTATCGGTATGACAATCGGTAAGACTATCCCGAATTGTCATACCGGTTGTCTACTTATAAGTGTTTTTTTTTGTTTATTATTTTATTAAGTCATTAATTCAGTTTTTTGTTTTTCAAAATTTCAACAGTCTCTCTTCCTCTCTCTCTCTCTCTCTCTCTCTCTCTCTCTTCGAACAGCAAACACCAATTCCATCGCCATTATCTCCTTTGCTCGAGTTCTTACTCAGCAATCTTACTCCTGTTATATATACTTACATATATATACATACAGGAGTGCTGCCAAAATTTTTTCAAAACTTTTTTTTGAATCATTTTTTTTCCTTCAAATTCAGTTTGTGTTTGTTGATTTTGGGTATTTTTAATTTTAATTTTAATTTCTGTTTTGTGTATTTTGGCTTTTCAAATCTGCGTGTGTGAGTTAAGAATTTTAACGAGATACATTTCTGTCTAAATTTTTCGATTATAATTAATTTAATTCAAATTATTAAATTAATTTAATTAATTCGAATTTTCTTAATATTATTCTTAAAATTCTGAAAGTGTGTGTCTTATTATCGTTTTTAAATGGCTCTCAATTTCCAAATTGTTTCGCATAATCAGGTTGGCTATTTTAATCCAGAAAAATGTGATGTGGAAAAATTTAAGCCATGGATTAGATTTTTAAATGACCATTCGATTGTTAGCTCTGCTATTAAATCAAATGTGATTTTAAATGTCGATCTGCTTAGACTGATTTGCAAAACCTGTACTGTGGCCGATGATTCAAAATTTTTTTCATTCACCGTCGCAAACACACAGTATGTAGTTGATGAAATTGTCATCAATCGAGCGTTAAATTTTCCATTGGACAATTTCTGTAATTTACCCTCTGAAAATGATATCACAAACTTTTTCCATGTTATTCACTATCAGGGGGTGATCAATTTAACCAAACTTTCAAAATCCAATTTGGTGTCTGAATGGGACATTTTCTTCGATACACTTTCTAAAGTGTTTGCCAACTGCACTAAATCCAACTTTCACAACATCACTTCCACTCTGCAGTATATTGGTCTTGCGGTTGTTTTCAATCAAAGGATCAATTTTGGCAAACTACTTTTTTCCATTCTCTTGAGACGTCTCACTACTGCTTTACGTGATCATTCTACAAATCGTAGGGTCTCGTGTTACTATGCTCATTTTCTCATGCTTATAGCAAATCATCTTCTCACACCTGAGCACAAAGCCCTTTTTGCTAACTCCGCAGTAACCGAACCCCCTCCTGTAAGCAAAAAGATTTACACCCGCCAAGACACAACCTTCAAATTCATGCAAGTTCCAGTACTTGTATCTGCTTTCATGGCCACTTATATTCCCTTACCTATTTTCAATCTTCCCGGTCATGAACAGCAAGCTCAACCTCCAGTGGTTCAAGCCACCCAGGCTCCTCCAACATCAAATGCTCTTCCATTACAGGTAGTAATTCCTCACTCTCACTCCATTCCTATTTCTGTTGAAAGACCCCCAGTGGTTGATAGGGCTGACCATGAAGTTGTAGAACCACAGCTTCAATCCCAGGTCATAGAGCCAAACACAGAGTCACAACCTATCTCAACCTCTCCCCCACTGTCTAAAATGTTACCCAGAAGATTAATAGGAAGTAGTGTATTGTTAAATGTGAGTGAACCCTCAGCTCTACCTCCTCCCAAGAAAAGAAGAACATATACTGAGGCATCTGAAAGCCCATCCTTGTCCTCCCAACATGACATGGACTTTGAAATGGCCAATGAACAGTTACTAGAGACATTCTCTCAACGGGATGAATCTATTGAAATTCGCCATAGGGCCATGGCATCTTGTACAGAGTCAAGCACAATTCCATTACTCACAATGGAACCATACATACCAGTAGATGATACTCAGGACATAGAGCGAGGAGTGCACATAGAGTCGGTTACAGTGCCTGCCATAGTTACGGCAGAAGAGCAGTCACATGCTTCTGAGGGAAAATCTGACTCTCAGCCACCTTTAATAGAGTCATTTTCTCCCCTCCCAGATCCAACACCTCTGGCTCCCTCACGGGATTCTCCACTCACAGATTAATCTGGAGAAAGTGGAGGGCAACTCGGTCAATCTATCCCTGAAGCAATTCAGACATCTAGTTCACATGAAATGATAGGTTTGACTGAGGATCGGGACTCGTGAATTCCCATTGCACCACCACTGACCTCTCTTGAAGAGGCTAGGGTGATTTTAATTGCAGGTACAGAAGAACAGCAACATGAAGACTCCTCACGTGCAATTATATTGAGAGAAACACAAGCACGTGAGGTGAGTGAACCAAATACGAGTGAAATTCAGGTGAGAGCACACACAGACACAGACACTGAAAACCTGTTAGCTCAAATTGCTGCTTTAAAAGAAGAACTTGCTAAAAGCCAAGCTGAAGCTAAATCATTCAAAGCATAAGTGGTTGAACGGTCTTCTTCTTCCACCTCTGTCAACAATCAGCTGGCACTCATCAGGAATGATATCTCAGATCTCAAGACCACTGTCATACCAAAGCTCAATTCCATTCAGGAAACTCCAACTTTATCAGCTGATGACATTTCTAACTTCTGCTCTCTATATACAAGAATGACTTCTCTTGAAGACCTGGTTGAAATGAATCATGCACTGGACTCCTCCAGATTTCTAAAGATAGAAACGGGCATGGAACATCTTAATGAAGGAATGAAACACTTGTATTTCATGATCAAGAATTCTCACTGCCCTAATGAAGAACAAAGAACTTACTTTGAAGGGCCGTCTGGTGGAGGCTCAGGCTCTGGAGGTGATGGAGGTCATGGAGGTTCTAAAGGAAAGTCAGTAGATGATCCCTCAACTAAGGGGGAGAAGAAAGGGAGTAGTGGAAAGGGAAAAGAAAAAGATACCTCTGCTGGAGACAAAGGAAAGACTGATGATGTCTACTACAGTGGAGAACATGATGACTTTGATATTTTTGACATTCCCACTGAACCAGTCTTGGAAGATAAAGATGGTTTATTTGAAGCTGAAGAGGAAAGTGATTTTGGAGAATGGGAAGAGGAAGCTACAGTGGATCCTATCTTTGAGAAAGAGTTTCAGCAGCAGCAGTCAGAGATGAAAAGAAAAGAAGCTGAACTCAAAAAGGTCTCCCAGATCATTGACATGAGGAAAGACATACAAAGAACAGAAACTCTTCAAAAGCAACATCTTCATGACATTAAGGCTCAAGAAAGGAGAAGAGATGTCAGACTGAAGATTGGTGAAAAATGGGATGAAGCTAGGAGAGTACTTGATATGCCTCAGCTGAGCACTAACAATGATGGGCAGTTCCTACATCTTCTTGACAAGCTGGAAATCTCAAATCATAACAATGACATGTACATGAATGCTATCAAGACTGAAGTCTCAAGGATCACAGCTGCTTTTGACAGATCCCTAAATGAGATGAGCATTTTTGTATATTGTCAGAGTGAAGGATCTTTCAAGGTGTCACTTCATCTGTTTGAGAATCGTTCTTTGTCAGAGATTTGGGTTCTTCTCAACAAAGTAAAAAGAAGCTCAGAATTGAATGAAGTTCTTCGAGAAAGGCTTAAAGAGTTTGCCAGCAGGGCTAGTCCTCAAGTGGTCAACAATCCTCATCAGGTGAGATTCTTTAAGTCTGATTGTCTTCAAATCTGTCAGCTAGATGCACAATCTCTCAAAGACTACTCAGCTAGGCATCTGGTCTGGATGGAACATCATTTAAGAACTGCTGGATACTCATCCATGTTGAAGACTCAAGCTGCTGATTTGATTCAAGCTTATTGTGAAAAGAATATTAAAAGGTACAATCAGTTCAAGAATAAGCTGAAGTCAGTTGGAGTTCAACCAGTCAGACCAGCAAGCTTCACTTCAGAAAAGGATCGTGTCTTTGACAAGGAGTTGCTTCAAGATTTAGAAGAAGGTGAAGTCAGAAGAGAAGACAACTGAAGTCAATTAGCTCAAAACTCAATGTAATATGATTAGAGCTTTATGAATCAAGATAGACTAATGTAGTTGTATGTTCAAGCTAGAGGAACATCTATCTTGTATTTACTTGTAAATTTCTTTTGGAATCTGGAAAATGTTAAATATAATCCAGAACTTTTCTGCTATTTACTTTGCATTACTGTTTATATCTTTTTCTTATTTATTAGTTGAGTTATCCTCTAGGTATTTGTTGTTATTGTCTAACAAGAAAATAGGGGGAGATTGAAAGGCATATATCATAGCCTATTTGTTTATTCGAGGATTTAACTCAACTCAAATAAGAATGTAATAAGTAAATAGTGGATCTATCGTCAGAGAGATCTCACAGAGTAACATATGTCAAAGGGTTAAGAAACATTATTCATCTACAGACTTGAAGACTTAATTCACTGGAAGAAGCTCAAGAAATTCATCAAGCCTCAGTGATATAAATCAAGATTGTGGATTTAATCAAGTGACAGAGATCTCGTCAGGGTATCAATTAATTACAAGGATTTAGTCTGAAGAAAATCAAGAGTATCAAGGTCAAGGCTTGAAGAAACGTCACAGAAGTTAGTCACTCATGAACCAGACAGAACATCGAGTGTCAACATTGAAGTGGTGGAATTGATTCATAATTGACAGTAATTTTCAGAAGATTTTCAGAAGAATGGTTGCTGCTCAAGATTAATATTAATTCTCTATTAATTAATTAAGTCATATAATTTAATTAAGAAAATAAATTATATCTGCAAAGATTAATTTATTGATTAATTGAATTAATTGATTAATTAATTCAGAATTAATATTAAGGATTTTCAGAATTTTTATTAGATTAAAAATCTATTAATAATTCAGTAAGACAATATGATTTGAACTACTATGACAATCGGTATGACAATTGATAGTCATACCGAAAGTCTTGCTAGTTCATTCTGATTGTCTTGCTAGCTATTGGGATTGTCTTGATAGTTCAAAAGGATAGTCTCACCGAAAGTCCTACCAGTTCAAATGGATTGTCATGCCAGTTCATTTGATTGTCTTGCCGAAAGTCTTGCTGATTCAACTGGATTATTTTGTTTACTTAAACAACAGAAAGCAGAAGACATTCATCTATCAATCAAACAGAACACACAAGTCAAGAACACAGCAGAAACAAAAGCAAATCACTTCATTTTTCATCTGCTTTATTCAAGATCAAAATTCTAGATTATAAAGTTAAATCCAAACTACTAGAATTATTTATCTTGTTCTTGTGTAACAATCTAGCGGATTAAAATCCCTAGAACTTAATCTCAAATCGCATTTAGCATTTGATCTTTTCATTGCAAAAATAGAAAAAGTTCATGTCAAATTTATTCTAGATTTGTAATAATTGATTTGAGATTAATCCCTTGTAACAGATACCGTTGTTGTAACACCTTTCAAGTTTAATAAAAGTTTTATTTAACTTGAATTTTGTTTCACCTTTTTATTCCGCATTTTATTCGATTAAACGGTATTGTTTGCATTCAACCCCCCCTTCTACAAACAAATTGGGACCTAACAATAACCGAACCAACACAAACCGGCCGGGAACCATCCCGGAAAAGTCATATACATAACACATAACACATGCACAACCTCACACACTCCTATATACACACACATATACACCCAGGTATATATATATATATATATTCACAACAACACAAACCACAACACTACCAGAACAACCGGCGGTCAACTCACCGGCGAACAAGGCAGCGACGGACCAAACAGGAACATGGAAGGGAAAGAGAAAACGGGGAGAAGAAGGGAGGAGGGAGGAAGAAATTAAGAAGAAAGAGAGAGAGACCGAGAGTAGAGAGTGAGAGATCGAGAGAGACTGAAGAGAGTAGAGAGATTGAACCGAGAGATGAACAGGAAGGGGAGTATGCAGCTAAGCACAGGGCACAAACACGTGTCCTCAACCTAATTATAAGATGTACACGTAGCTGTAATAACAATTATACACTGCCAAAGTCCTGAATTCCGGCTTGATTTGTCCCAAAATTAAAAATTAACGAACCGAAGTGTATGCAAAACAGTTTTATAAAATTACGGAAATGGTCTTAAAATGTCACAAATAATCTGAAGTTACTAAAATAAAATTTTCATAATTTTTAAAGCACTTTACAGACATAACTTATACCCGCATTAAATGAAATAACGAAACAATACGCGAGTAAGATTAATCTCGAAAATTACCAAAATAATTTTAAAATTCTCAAAATACTGTAAAAATAATAAAATATGAGTTTCATAATTTTTGAAGAATCCTGGAATTAAATATGGATTTTACAGTTTAAAAGAATTCAGAAAATCATTTAAGAATAAATAATTAGCAGAATATTGATTTGTAAACTTTATAAAATCCCAAAAATAATTAGTATGATTATAAAATCATAAAAACAATTTTAGAGACAACCCAAATAATTTTGAAAATAGAATTGTCATAAAATCACTTTTTAAAAGTGAAACAAAAATAACATTGTGCAACGGTTAATTATAAAAACACACCACGCAATCCAACAATCACATATAAACAATAATAAATAAACACAGAGACCATAAGTAATATAAACTTCTTTATTAATTATCTTTGCAATAATTGCATATTTAAATATTACAGAAATATACGAGTCGTTATATGACAGGACATTATTCTTGGTCACAAGGTCTCTAGTAAGGGTCTTGAGGTGGACAAAGCCAAAGTGGGGGTCATTGAAAATCTTCCTCCGCCAGTTTTTGTTAAGGAAGTTCGCAACTTTCTTGGTCGTGTGGGTTTCTATAAGCGGTTCATCAAGGACTTTTCAAAAATCTCTAAACCCTTGTGCATTCTTTTGGAGAAGGATGTCCCATTCAAATTTGATGACGAATGCCTAGTTGCTTTTGAGTTTTTGAAGAAGAGTTTATCACGGCACCTGTCATAACTGCACCTGGTTGGAATGAACCGTTTGAGATGATGCGCGATGCAAGTGACTATGCAGTTGGAGCAGTTCTTGGGCAGAGAAAGAACAACATATTTCATGTGGTCTACTATTCTAGTAAGACCTTCAATGGTGCTCAACTGAATTATACTACTACTGAGAAAGAACTTTTTGGCCATTGTCTACGGTTTTGAGAAGTTTCGATCTTATTTGCTTGGGACGAATGTGACGGTTTTCACTGATCACGCTGCGATTTGATATCTTGTCTCGAAGAAGGACTCGAAGCCTAGATTGATTAGATGGGTTCTTTTGCTTCAGGAATTTAAGTGAGAGATCAAGGACAGAAAGGGTACTGAGAATCAAGTCGCTGATCATCTCTCTCGTTTGGAAGATCCAAGTACAACTTCACAGGATAAGACACTGATAAATGAGTCTTTTCCCGATGAACAACTGTTTGGAGTGCAAGAGGAAGAATCGTGGTTTGCAGATATTGTGAACTACCTTGTGAGTAATATCATGCCTCCAGACTTGTTGTACGCTCAAAGGAAGAAGTTTCTTCATGAGGTGAAGTGGTACATGTGGGATGAACCGTATCTGTTTAGGCAAGGAGCTGACCAAATCATCAGGAGATGTATTCCGTACAGCAAATTGGGAGGATCTTGCGAGACTGTCATTCGATTATTTATGGAGGCCACTACGGTGGAGAGCAGATAGCAGCTCATGTCCTTCAAGCGGGATTCTTCTGGCCTACATTGTTTAAAGATGCGCATCATTTTGTTTTGAAGTGTTATCGATGCCAGCGTGTGGGTAATATGTCCAAGAGGGATGAGATGCCTCTTAATATGCTTCTCGAGGTTGAAGTCTTTGATGTTTGGGGAATAGACTTCATGGGGCCGTTTGTCTCATCTTGCAATAATCAGTATATCTTGCTGGAGGTCGATTATGTGTCGAAATGGGTTGAAGTCAAGATGTTGCTAACAAATGATGCGAAGTTAGTGCTTAATTTTCTTCATAAGCAGTGAAAGGCATATATCATAGCCTATTTGTTTATTCGAGGATTTAACTCAACTCAAATAAGGATGTAACAAGTAAATAGTGGTCATATCGTCAGAGAGATCTCTCAGAGTAACATATGTCAAAGGATTAAGTAACATTGTTCTCCTACAGACTTGATGACTTAATTCACTGGAAGAAGCTCAAGAAATTGATCAAGCCTCAGTGATATAAATCAAGATTGTGGATTTAATCAAGTGACAGAGATCTCGTCAGGGTATCAATTAATTACAAGGATTTAGTCTGAAGAAAATCAAGAGTATCAAGGTCAAGGCATGAAGAAACGTCACGGAAGTTAGTCACTCATGAACCAGACAGTACATCGAGTGTCAGCATTGAAGTGGTGGAATTGATTCATAATTGACAGTGATTTTCAGAAATTTTTCAGAAGAATGGTTGCTGCTCAAGATTAGTATTAATTCTCTATTAATTAATTAAGTCATATAATTTAATTAAGAGAATAAATTAAATCTGCAAAGATTAATTTATTGATTAATTGAATTAATTGATTAATTAATTCAGAATTATTATTTGATTAAAATCTGTTTTAATCCAGCAAGACTATCTTTTGTATTAGCAAGACAATCGGTATGACAATCAGTAGTCATACCGAAAGTCATGCTAGTGCATTTAGATTGTCTTGCCAAAAGTCCTATCAGGTCAATTGATAGTCCTACCGAAAGTCTTACCAGTTCAAAGGATTGTCATGCTGAGCTAAATGGATTGTCTTACCAATTAAAATCACAGGATTCAATATAAAGCAGAGCAGCTGTTTTTCAAAGAAGAGCATAGTATTGAATATCAAATTCAGCAGAACACAGAACAAAAGAAACCTGCAGAGAACTTATTGCAAATTCACAAATCATTTATTTCTAGTATTTATTGTTAAATCTAATCCACTAGAAATCCTTTTCTTGTTCTTGTGTAACTATCTAGCGGATCGAAATCCCTAGAACTTAATCTAAAATCGCTTTTAGCATTTGATCTTTTTATTGCAAAAATAGAAAAAGTTCATGTCGAATTTATTCTAGATTTGTAATAATTGATTTGAGATTAATCCCTTGTAAACGATACCGTTGTTGTAACCCCTTTCAAGTTTAATAATAGTTTTATTTAACTTGAATTTTGTTTCACCTTTTTATTCCGCATTTTATTCGATTAAACGGTATTGTTTGTATTCAACCCCCCTTCTACAAACATATTGAGACCTAACAATTGGTATCAGAGCCTTCTGATTAACAAACAAATCAAGATCCTAGACTTTTGTGATTCTTTCACTCCTTGAATTTTTATTTATTCAAAAATTCATAATGACTACACAAAAAGTTGGAACCGTTAAAATTCCACTATTCGATAAAGAAAATTATGTTATGTGGAAGAAGAAGATGCTATTGTTTTTACAAGTTGCGAATTCCAAATATATGGAAGTGTTAAAGAAGGGTCCTAAAATTCCGATGGTTATTGAACCAGAGGTAATAGAAAATGATGTGGTGATTACCAAAGCAAGAAATTATGTGAAAGATCCTGAGGATTTTTCTCCTGCTGAAAAAGAAAAAGCCTCCCTGGATGCTAGCCTTCAATTAATTTTAGTAGATTCCCTTGATCCCTTGATGAATAGACATGTGATGAACTGTAAAGATTCCAAACACATCTGGGAAACCATTGAGGTTATTAATGAAGGCACAGAGGAAGTTAGGGAGAACAAGTTAGAAATCCTAACCTCTGAGTATAAATACTTTAAATCCAATCCAGGAGAAGGAATCACTAAAGTGTTTGAAAGGTACAATGCATTGATCAACAACCTGAATTTTAATGGTAAATACTATTCCATCAGGGAGGTCAACAAAAAGTTCCTTTTCACACTGCCAACTCATCTCGAACATAGAATCACTGCCATAAGAGAAGCAAGAGATCTGAGTGAGATTTCTTTGGAAAGGCTCTATGGTGTGTTAAAGACTTATGAGTTGGAGCAGATTCAGCAGAAGTAAGTTTACGGGAAAGGAAGAGTGGTCAGCACATCTACTGCTCTAGTAGCTGATGAACAACAACAACAACCACAATATCAACAACAATCTGAACAGTCAGAAAGAATGGTACAGTCTTCCAAGGTTGAAGAAAATGTGATAGTAGCAGAATTTGATCCTCCTACTACAAATCAATCAGGAGATGATTTTTATTCCTTGGAAGAACTGGAGCAATTGGAGGATGAGTCAATGGCCCTGATTGTCAAGAGATTCTCCAATGTCAGATTCAAGAGGAATCCCAAGTTTAAGTACAAGTCCAACTACAACAGGTTCCAGAAAGGTGGATCTTCATCCTCTAACACCAGCAGTGGTGGGTACAAAACAGGGATGGTTGATCGAAGCACCATTCGATGCTTCAACTGCAATGAGTTGGGACACTTTGCCACAGAATGCAGGAAGCCAAAACAAGTTAGGAAGAACTCTTACAATTCTAATCAGAAGAGTAAATCTGAAAGGGCTTACCTGGCAAAGGGAAGAAGCTGGGATGATACTGACAGTGAAGATGAAGAAGTTGGGAATCTTGCTCTCATGGTTAGTGATGCAAACACCTCATCATCAAGAAAAGAGGTAAAATTTACTGATGCTGAATTAGTTTATCATCTAGGAGGTTCCTTAGATTGTGCTCGTCGTGATAATGAAATGTTAAATCAACAAATCAAAGACCTTGAGAAAGAGGTCAATGAATTAAGACTTGTGCACATTAATCGAGATAAATTAAAAGAACAAGTATCTTTTCTAGAGAATAGAGTTGACTGTTATAGACAACTCAAAACTATTCTCAAAGACAAGATCACCGGTCCTGAGGCTAAGGTTAAAGCTTACTTTAATTCTTGTTTGAAGTCCAAAGAGTTTTACAATAAGCAAGCTGTTAATCAAACATCTGGAATAGGTTATGATTACAATGTTGCTATTGGAAAATTAGGCATAAACTCCCCTCCTCATGTCTGTGCTAAAGGCAGGGAAGTACCACATGTGCTTAAGGGTGTTGATGAACCCCTCTATAAAGAATCAATTGTTGAACCATTTGATGAGACCTCATTTATTATTCAAGAAGAAATTCGTGCTGAAGATCATGCTAATGGGAAAGCTGTTTCCAAGTCAAGTGTGTCAAAGGTTCCAGTCAAAGTTGTGAAAGCAACTAAGACTAACTCAGACACATATGAGTTGGATAACACAAATGCCATGTCTACCATGCATAAGTTGCCTATTGTTAATCCCTCTCATAAAGCATCTGGTGTTCCTGATTGTATGTCTTGTGCTTTTAATTTGATGTATGCTTATTTTAATGGTAAGCATGTTTCTAATGATAAGACTACTCCTCGTCAGCATGTGAATAATAGGAAGCATGATAGGTCTAAGACTGCTAGTCCTCCTAAAGCTAGAAAGGAGACATTTGTGCCTAAGCCAAAACAGAAATTTGTCAATGCTGTTCACAAGGTTAAATGTCCAGTCATTGAGAAAGTTGAGAACATTAAAATTAAGAATGTTGTTTTGCCTGATAAAGGCCAATTTTACAAGTATGCCGGACCTAGCCAAGCTTGGGTTCCGAAGAAGGTCTAATCCATTTGTACTGCAGGGCATTAAACAGGTACAACCGGTAGTGTGGATTCTTGACAGCGGATCGTCAAGACATATGACCGGAGATAGAGCCCTGCTTTCAAATGTGGTTGAGAAAGCTGGCCCAGTGGTTACCTTTGGAGATAACAGCAAAGGTTTAACTGAGGGATATGGCTGTTTTCTAGATGGAAATGTTATAATTGAAAATGTGTATGTTGTGCAAGGACTTGAACACAATCTGCTTAGCATTAGTCAGTTCTATGACAACGGCTACAATGTTTTATTCGGCAAGCTGAAGTGTCAGATTCTGCACAAGAAAAATGAAAAACCCTCCTTGATGGGAATCCGGAAAGGAAATCTGTTCGTAGCTGACATGAACTCTGGAAGCAATCCTGAAGTCAATTGTTTCTATGCAAAGGCATCGTCTGATGAGAGTTGGCTATGGCACAAGAGACTTTCTCATCTCAATTTCAAAACAATGAATTCTCTTGTCAAAAGAGAATTGGTCAGAGGTCTGCCTCAGCTGGAATTCTCGCCGGAAGGACTGTGTGAGGCTTTTCAGAAAGGAAAGTCAAAGAAAGCAAGTCACAGAGGCACTGACACATCCTCCATAACTGGTGTGCTGCAATTATTGCACATGGATTTATTTGGACCAGTTAGTGTCCTTTCGATGTCAAAGAAGTGTTACTGTCTTGTGATAGTTGATGACTATTCCAAGTATACGTGGGTTTTATTCCTTCACTCTAAGGATGAAACACCACAAGTTGTGATTGATCATATCAAGTTGATCGAGTTAGATTCTAATGTCCCTGTTAGAGCAATAAGGTCAGATAATGGAACAGAATTCAAGAATTCACTTCTCAATGGATTTTGTACAGACAAAGGGATTACCAGATAATTTTCAGCTCCTAGAACCCCTCGGCAAAATGGAGTGGTAGAAAGGAAGAATCGTACATTGATTGAAAATGTAAGAACGATGTTAAGTGAATCAGGTCTTCCAATGTACTTTTGGGCTGAAGCTGTCAATACTGCATGTTATACTCAGAATCGAACTCTAATCAACAAATACTTCGTGAAAACTCCTTATTAGATTTTGAATGAACAGAAACCTTCTATCAAATACTTTCATGTATTTGGTTCCAGATGCTTCGTGCTCAAGGATGGAGATGATCGTCGTGGTAAATTCGAGGCAAAGGCATATGAGGGTATTTTTGTTGGATATGGAAGAAGATCATACAGGGTGTATATCATTAATCAACACAAAGTAACTGAAAGTGGCAATGTTACATTTGATGACACTAAACTCCCTAGTATCCAAACTGAAGATCCTTCTGAGAAATTGAAGTTTGATGATATGTCAGATTCAGAATCAGAACATGATCAAGAACCTGAGGTTGTTGCTGATGAAGAACCTGTTAATCATGATGATACTCAAGGTAATGGTGATGGAAACTTTGGCAACAATGGAGACACCACTGCTACTGACGGAGAATCTTCCAGTCAAAATGGCAACAACCCAGGGGGAGATGCTGAAGGATCAACTAGTAGGATACAACATCCCAATGAATTTCAAGGCGAATCATCAAGATCAAATCTTCCAAGACATACTGTCTGGAATAAAGCTCATCCTTTTGAGTTGATTATTGGTGATCCAGATGTTGGACTCAGAACTAGACGTGCTACTCAAAATGAGTGTTTGTTCTCATGATTTCTTTCTGAAATGGAACCTAAGAAGATTGAGGAAGCACTGACTGATCCAGATTGGGTGATTGCTATGCAAGATGAACTCAATCAGTTTGAACATCAACAAATCTGGAAACTGATACCTAGATCTACATACAAGAAAGCTGTTGGTACTCGGTGGGTATTCAGGAATAAACTAGATGAAGATGGTATGGTTACAAGAAACAAAGCAAGACTGGTAGCTAAAGGGTATTCTCAAGCTGAAGGCATTGATTATGATGAAACCTATGCTCCAGTGGCTAGACTAGAGGCCATTAGGATATTTCTGGCATTTGCAGCATTCTCTAACTTTAAAGTTTATCAAATGGATGTCAAGAGTGCCTTTCTGAATGGAAAGCTAGATGAAGAGGTATATGTAGAGCAACCTCCTGGTTTTGAAGATCCAGATCATTTGGATTTTGTCTACTTTCTTTTCAAGGCTATCTATGGACTCAAACAGTCTCCGAGAAAATGGTATGGCACTCTCTCTGAATTTCTTATTGAAAATAGCTTTATTAGAGGTGTCATAGACAAAACTCTCTTTTCTAAAAAGCATAAGAATGATACTATATTAGTCCAAGTCTATGTGGATGATATAATATTTGGGTCTACTAATGATAATCTCTGTAAGAGATTTGCTAAGTTAATGCACAACAAATTTGAAATGAGCATGATGGGAGAGCTGAAGTTCTTTCTTGGATTACTAGTAAATCAAAGGTTAGATGGAAATTTTATTTGTCAATCCAAGTATCTCAAGGAACTCCTCAAAAAGTACAATATAGAGGATTCTGCATCAGCAAGGACTCCGTCAACTACAGCTGTCAAGCTTGGACCATGTGAAAACTCCATTAAGGTAGATGTCACAAGCTACAGAGGTATGATTGGCTCGTTACTCTATCTTACTGGCAAGTAGACCAGATATTATGTATGCTACATGCTTATGTGCAAGGTTCCAAGCGGATCTTAGAGATATTCATCTCGTTGCTGTTAAATGAATCTTAAGATATCTTAAGGGAACACCAAATCTAGGTATTTGGTACCCTAAAGAATCTGGTTTTAACCTTGTTGGATATACAGATTCAGATTACGCAGGAAGTGTTGTTGATAGGAAAAGCACCTCAGGGAGTTGTCAATTCCTAGGTGGCAGACTAGTCTCATGGTACAACAAGAAACAGCAAATGGTTTCAAATTCAACGGCCGAGGCTGAATATATTGCTGTTGGAAGCTGCTGTGCTCAGATCTTGTGGATTAGGAATCAGCAACGGGACTATGGCTCTGTATTGAACAAAATACCTATTCTATGTGACAATACAAGTGCAATAGCCATCACCAACAACCCTGTGCAGCATACAAGGACCTAGCACATTGACATCAGGTATCATTTTATTAGAGAGCACATCATGAATGGTACTATTGAACTATTTTTTGTTCCAACAGAAGAACAAATAGCAGATATTTTCACTAAACCTCTTGTTGAATCCACATTTACCAAATTAGTTGGTAAATTGGGTATGTTGAATAGCTTTAGTGATTAAACTTGTGAATATCTGAAATCTGTTCTTGAGTGAATTTACAAATGAATTTTTAATAATTGAAAAATTCATTTGCAAATTTATTTTATCATTTTCCATAATTTCTTGCTTATTTCTATGTAAGTTTTTATTATCTTATCTTATTTATTTATTCAACTTGTTAATTTTAATGTCTCAAGATATTTTAATTGTGTAAATATTTTCTGCCATATCTATATTAGTATTTATTTTAGTTTTCTATTTTTTTTATTATTATATGTTCTGTTTTTGTTAAAAACTGTTTATATTTGGTTTATATATATATATATATATATATATTTGTTTGTGTTAATTTAATACTTGAATGACAATCGGCAAGACAATTGAAATTGTCTTGCTGAAAGTTATTTCAGTATATTTATATAAATACTTAATTTATTTTATACTGGAATGACAATCGGCAAGACAATTGAAATTGTCTTGCTGAAAGTCATTCCAGTACATATAAGTGTTTATTTTTAATTCAGTTTAATTTTATAACTGTCAAGACAATCGGTATGACTATTGATTGTCATGCCAGTAATAAAATTAATATTAGATATTTTTTTGTTTTATTTTGTACTGGTATGACAATCGGTATGACTATCAGATTGTCATACCAGTTATATTATTACTATTTTTTGTTTTGTCTTCTCAAATTGCCTGGTATGACTATCGGTATGACAATCGGTAAGACTATCCCGAATTGTCATACCAGTTGTCTACTTAAGCTGTTTTTTCGTTCCTTTCTTACTTTTTATTCATTCAGTTCTTGTTTTTTCAAATTCCATCAGTTTCTTTTTCTCTCTTATTTCTCTCTCTCTCTATTCGATCAAACCACCATCGCAACAATTGTCTTCCTTGCTCGAGTGTTTACTCAGCAAACAAAAATTTCACTTCTGTTATATACATACACGTATATACATACAGAAGTGCTGCCCATTTTATTGTTTTTATATTTTAATTCAATTTTTCCCTAAAATCAGTTTTTTTTTGTGTATTTCAATTTGGTTTTGTATCTTGTGATTTTGCATATTTGCTTTCGTGAGTTAAGAACTTTAACGAGATACATTACTTTCTAAATTTTTCGGATATAATTGATTTAATTCGAATTATTAATTTTTTTTTAATTCGAATTCTCTTAATTTAATTCTTAAAATTCTGAAAGTGTGTGTTTTATTATTTTTTAAATGGCTCTCAATTTCCAAATTGTTTCACATAATCTTGTTGGTTATTTTAATCCAGATAAATGTGATGTGGAAAAATTTAAGCCGTGGATTAGATTTTTAAATGACCATTCGATTGTTAGCTCTGCTATTAAATCAAATGTGATTTTAAATGTTGATCTGCTCATACTGATTTGCACAACATCTACTGTGGCCGATGATTTTAAATCTTTTTCATTCGCCGTGGCAAACACACAGTATGTTGTTGATGAAACAGTCGTCAATCGAGCGTTAAATTTTCCATTGGACAATTTCTGTAATTTGCCCTCTGAAAATGATATTTCAAACTTTTTCCATGCTATTCACTATCAGGGGGTGATTAATTTAACCAAGTTATCTAAATCCAATTTGGTTTCTGAATGGGATATTTTCTTCGATACACTTTCTAAAGTGTTTGCCAACTACACTAATTCCAACTTTCACACCATCACTTCTACTCTGCAGTATATTGGTCTTGCGGTTGTTTTCAATCAAAGGATCAATTTTGGCAAACTACTTTTACCCATTCTTTTGAGACGTCTCACTACTGCTTTACATGATCATTCTACAAATCGTAGGGTCTCGTGCTACTACGCTCGTTTTCTCATGCTCATAGCAGAACATCTTCTCTCATCTGAGCATAAAGCTCTTTTTGCTAACTCTTCAGTAACCGAACCCCCTCCAGTAAGCAAAAAGATTTACACTCGCCAAGACACAACCTTCAAATTCATGCAAGTTCCAGTACTTGTATCTGCTTTCATGGCCACTTATATTCCTTTACCTATCTTCAATCTTCCCGATCATGAACAGCAAGCTCAACCTCCAGTGGTTCAACCCACCCAGGCTCAAACATCAGATGCTCTTCCTCTACAGGTAATATTTCCTCAAACTCAACCTATTCCTACTTCTGTTGAAAGACCCCCAGTGGTTGATATGACTGACCATGAAGTTGTAGAACCACAGCTTCAATCCCAGGTCATAGAGCCAAACATAAAGTCACAACCTATCTCAACCTCTCCCCCAGTGTCTAAAATGTTGCCTAGAAGGTTAGTAGGAAGTAGTATGTTAGTGGATGTGAATGAACCCTCGGCTCTGCCTCCACCCAAGAAAAGAAGAACATTTACAGAGGCATCTGAAAGCCCATCCTTGTCCTCCCAACAAGACATGGACTTTGAAATGGCCACGGAACATTTTCTAGAAACATTATCTCAACATGATGAATCTATTGAAATTCACCATAGGGCCATGGCATCCTGTACTGAGTCAAGCACAATTCCATTACTCACAATGGAGGCATACAGACCAGTAGATGATACTCAGGACACGGAGTGAGGAGTGCACATTGAGTCAGTTACAGTGCCTGCCATAGTTACGACAGAAGAGCAGTCACATGCTTCTGAGGGAAAATCTAACTCTCAGCCACCTTTAATAGAGTCATTTTCTCCCCTCCCAGATCCAACACCTCTGGCTCCCTCACGGGATTCTCCACTCGCAGATTTATTTGGAGAAAGTGGAGGGCAACTCGGTCAATCTATCCCTGAAGAAATTCAGACATCTATTTCACATGAAAAGATAGGTTTGACTGAGGATCGGGACTCGCGAATTCCCATTGCACCACCACTGACCTCTCTTGAAGAGGCTAAGGTGATTTTAAATGCAGGTACAGAAGATCAGCATCAGGAAGACTCCTCATGAGCAATTATATTGAGAGATACACAAGCACGTGAGTTGAGTGAATTAAAGAGGAGAGATATTCAGGTGAGCGCACACACAGACACAAACACTGAAAATCTGTTAGCTTAAATTGCTGATCTCAAGGAACAACTTGCAAAAAGTTACACTGCAGCTAAATCATTCAAAACACAAGTGGTTGAACGGTCTTCTTCTTCTACCACTGTCAATAATCAGGTGGCTCTCATCAGGACTGAAATATCAGATTTGAAGACATCTGTTGTACCAAAGCTTAATTCAATCTAGGCATCTCCAACGTTATCAGCTGAAGACATTTCAAACTTCTGCTCTCTCCATACAAGAATGACTTCTCTTGAAGACTTGGTTGAAATGAATCATTCACCGGATTCCTTCAGATTTCTGAAGATAGAGACGGGTATGGAACATCTGAATGAAGGGATGAAGCACTTGTACTTCATGATAAAAAATTCTCACTGCCCCAATGAAGAACAAAGGACTTTCTTTGAAGGGCCGTCTGGTGGAGGCTCAGGCTCTGAAGGTGATGGAGGTCATAAAGGATCTAAGGGAAAGTCTGTAGAGGATTCCTCAACTAAGAGGGAGAAGAAAGGGAGAAGTGAAAAGGGAAAAGAAAAAGATTCATCTGCTGGAGGCACAGGGAAGCCTGATGATATCTACTATAGTGGAGAACAGGATGACTTTGATATTTGTGACGTTCCCACTGAATCAGTCTTGGGAGATAAAGATGGTTTCTTTGAAGCTGAGGAGGAAAGTGATTTTGGAGAATGGGAAGAGGAAGCTCCAGTGGATCCTCTGTTTGAGAAAGAGTTTCAGCAGCAGCAGTCAGAGTTGAAAAGAAAAGAAGCTGAACTCAAAAAGGTATCCCAGATCATTGACATGAGGAAAGACATCCAAAGAACAGAAACTCTTCAAAAGCAACGTCTTCATGACATTAAGGCTCAAGAAAGGAGAAGAGATGTCAGACTGGAGATTGGTGAAAAATGGGATGAAGCTAGGAGAGTACTTGATATGCCTCAGCTGAGCACAAACAATGATAGGCAGTTTCTACATCTTCTGGACAAGCTGGAGATCTCTAATCCAAACAATGACATGTACATGAATGCTATAAAGACTGAAGTCTCAAGGATCACAGCTGCCTTTGACAGATCCCTAAATGAGATGAGCATATTTGTATATTGTCAGAGCGAAAGATCTTTCAAGGTGTCACTTCATCTGTTTGAGAATCGTTCTTTGTCAGAGATTTGGGTTCTTCTCAACAAAGTTAAAAGAAGCTCAGAATTGAATGAAGTTCTTCGAGCAAGGCTCAAAGAGTTTGCCAGCAGGGCTAGTCCTCAAGTGGTCAACAATCCTCATCAGGTAAGATTCTTTAAGTCTGACTGTCCTCAAATCTGCCAGCTCGATTCACAATCTCTTAAAGACTACTCAGCTAAGCATCTTGTCTGGATGGAACATCACTTAAGAACTGCTGGATATTCATCCATGTTGAAAACTCAAGCAGCTGATCTGATTCAAGCTTATTGTGAAAAGAATATTAAAAGGTACAATCAAATCAAGAATAAGCTAAAGACAGTTGGAGTTCAATCAGTCAGGCCAGACAGCTTCACTTCAGAAAAGGATCGTGTCTTTGACAAGGAGTTGCTTCAAGATTTGGAAGAAGGTGAAGATTTGGAAGAAGGTGAATTCGGAAGGGAAGACAACTGAATTCAATTAGCTCAAAACTCAATGTAATATGATTAGAGCTTTATGAATCAAGATAGACTAATGTAGTTATATGTTCAGTCTAGAGGAACATCTATCTTGTATTCACTTGTAAATTTCTTTTGGAATCTGGAAAATGTTAAATATAATCCAGAACTTTTCTGCTATTTACTTTGCATTATTGTTTATATCTTTTTCTTATTTGTTAGTTGAGTTATCCTCTAGGTATTTGTTATTATTGTCTAACAAACAAATAGGGGGAGATTGAAAGGCATATGTCATAGCCTATTTATTTATTCGAGGATTTAACTCAACTCAAATAAGGATGTAACAAGTAAATAGTGGTCCTATCGTCAGAGAGATCTCTCAGAGTAACATATGTCAAAGGATTAAGTAACATTGTTCTCCTACAGACTTTATGACTTAATTCACTGGAAGAAGCTCAAGAAATTAATCAAGCCTCAGTGATATAAATCAAGATTGTGGATTTAATCAAGTGACAGAGATCTCGTCAGGGTATCAATTAATTACAAGGATTTAGTCTGAAGAAAATCAAGAGTATCAAGGTCAAGGCATGAAGAAACGTCACGGAAGTTAGTCACTCATGAACCAGACAGTACATCGAGTGTCAACATTGAAGTGGTGGAATTGATTCATAATTGACAGTGATTTTCAGAAGTTTTTCAGAAGAATGGTTGCTGCTCAAGATTAGTATTAATTCTCTATTAATTAATTAAGTCATATAATTTAATTAAGAGAATAAATTAAATCTGCAAAGATTAATTTATTGATTAATTGAATTAATTGATTAATTAATTCAGAATTATTATTTGATTAAAATCTGTTTTAATCCAGCAAGACTATCTTTTGTATTAGCAAGACAATCGGTATGACAATCAATAGTCATACCGAAAGTCATGCTAGTGCATTTAGATTGTCTTGCCGAAAGTCCTATCAGTTCAATTGATAGTCCTACCGAAAGTCTTACCAGTTCAAAGGATTGTCATGCTGAGCTAAATGGATTGTCTTACCAATTAAAATAACAGGATTCAATATAAAGCAGAGCAGCTGTTTTTTAAAGAAGAGCAGAGTATTGAATATCAAATTCAGCAGAAAACAGAACAAAAGAAACCTGCAGAGAACTTATTGCAAATTCCCAGATCATTTATTTCTAGTATTTATTGTTAAATCTAATCCACTAGAAATCCTTTTCTTATTCTTGTGTAACTATCTAGCGGATCGAAATCCTTAGAACTTAATCTCAAATCGCTTTTAGCATTTGATCTTTTTATTGCAAAAATAGAAAAAGTTCATGTCGAATTTATTCTAGATTTATAATAATTGATTTGAGATTAATCCCTTGTAAACGATACCGTTGTTGTAACACCTTTCAAGTTTAATAATAGTTTTAT
Organism: Apium graveolens; assembly: GCF_009905375.1. Classification (NCBI taxonomy): domain Eukaryota; kingdom Viridiplantae; phylum Streptophyta; class Magnoliopsida; order Apiales; family Apiaceae; genus Apium; species Apium graveolens. Next base: position 52,796,308 of record NC_133654.1, read on the forward strand.
TTAACTTGAATTTTGTTTAACCTTTTTATTCCGCATTTTATTCGATTAAACGGTATTGTTTGTATTCAACCCCCCTTTTACAAACATATTGAGACCTAACAAGCAGATATTCACTCGATTTGGGACTCCAAGAGTCATAATCAGTGACGAGGGATCGCATTTTTGCAACCGCAAGTTCACTGCCATGATGTAAAGGTATAATGTGAATCATCGCATTGTTACAGCCTACCATCCTCAAACTAATGGTCAAGCTGAGGTGTCTAACAGGGAGATTAAGCGTATTCTAGAGAAAGTTGTGTGTCCATCAAGGAAGGATTGGTCTCTGAAGCTTGATGAAGCTATTTGGGCATATAAAACAGCATACAAGACTCCATTGGGAATGTCATTATTTCAGTTGGTTTATGGTAAGGGTTGTCATTTTTCCGTGGAGCTCGAGCATAAAGCGTATTGGGCTTTGAAGAAGTTGAACCTTGATTTAGATGTAGCTGGTAAAAAAAGAATGCATCAATTGAATGAACTCGATGAATTTTGGCTTCAAGCGTATGAAAACAATAAAATGTACAAGGAGAAAGTCAAGAGGTGGCATGATAGGGGTCTAGTGCTCAAGTCATTTGTGTCAGGACAACAAGTTCTGTTATTTAACTCTCGTTCAGTCTTTTTCCTGGAAAATTGAAGTCAACATGGTCGGGCCTTTCATAATCAAAACCGTGTTTTGTGGAGATCTTTGAGAATGATCAAGGCCAAGCATTCAAGGTAAATGGTCAAAGGTTGAAGCACTACTATGGGGATATGACAAACCGTGAGGTGATTAGTACCGTTCTATTGTCTACTTGAATTCGAGATTCTACGTCAAGTTAACGATGTAAACAAAGCGCTTCTTGGGAGGTAACCCAAGTTTGTTGTATATTAGTAGGTAGAGGAAGCAGAATGAAAAGTGAAAAACACAAAAAAAATCAAAAAACAAAAAATTTCAGGGCCAACTACAGTAGCACGGCGCGCCCGCGTTGTGGAGCGGGGCGGGCGCGCTGAAATTCGAGAAACTGCGTGCACCCACGCTGAAATTCGAGAAACTGCGCGCACCCGGGCCAAGGTTGCACGCGGCCGCGCTGGGTCCATGTGTTCGGAAAAAAAATTTAAGGCAGAAAAGAAGAGAAATTCGGGAATATTAATATAAATTCAATTCCCACCCAAATTTTACTCACCCACATCCCAAATTTTCCTCTCCAAATCAAACCCATTATTCTCTTTATTCCCATAATCAATTCCCACTCCTTTTCTATAACTAATTCTCTCCCAATCTCCTATATATACATACACGTATACATAAACTTCTCCATCACTTCTCAAACTCTCAAACACACAAATCTCTCTTACAAACTTCTATTCTCTCAAGCTTATTCAATCTCAATGGCACTAAAAAGACAGCGAACTCAAGCAAGCAGCAGCACCACTGATTCTTCGAGTATGGGTGGTGTGAGGCCTAGGTTTTCAACTCCTGAGGCTGAGGCGGAGTATGTGAGGCTGCTTTCGATGCCTATAGCCAAGGAGCGTGGTTTTCTTCCATCGGGGAAAGATGGTAAGTTGTAGGAAATGATCTTGGAGATGGGCTGGGTTATTTTTCGCGAGACACCCGCTGCTGTGCCCATGAGTGTGATGCGTGAGTTTTATGCTAATGCTAAGGCAGAGAAGAACGGTTTCACCGTGGTGAGGGGGATGACGGTGGACTACAGTGTTGAGGCTATTCGTAGGGTGATTGAGCAGCCCGAGAGAAAGGAGGAGCAAGAAAACTGGAACGAGAAGACTCCTGAGGAGTTTAACTTGGATTTGATTGTTGCTACCCTGTGTGTGCCTGAGACTCATTGGAAGTTCAAGAAGGGCATGAATGAGTATGCCACGTTCCCTGCTTCGTGCATGAACAGGTTTGCACGTGAATGGAATTCTTTTATTTATGCTAACATTATGCCATCTTCTCATGTGCATGAGAATACTGTGGAGCGTGCGCATTTGTTGTGGGGTATTCTGCAGGGGGATTATGTGGATCTTGGGATGGTTATCTATCAGGGTATTATAAAATTCTTATGAGGGAGTACTACGGGTTGATACCCTATGCATCCATTGTGATGAAGTTATGTGTGGCGGTTGGCATTCATTGGCCCGCACATGAGCTGCTGCAGCTCTCTAGTGCTCCGATTGATAGTTCGACGCTGTTAAATATGACAAAGTGGTATGGTGGGAAGCCCAATACTGAGGGGCTTGGATATTCTTATGACTATTTACCAGGTGGAAGGCTAGTAGATCAGACTTATGCTGGTGGGACTTCGTAGGTTCGTCGAGTAGCTTGGAGAGCTCAGTTGGGAGAGGAGGCTGGTCCTTCGGGATCGCAGCAGCAGCAGCAGGAAGCACATGGCAGTGTTGGTTTGAGTACGATGTAATATAGGCATTTAACTAGAAGGATGGATGTGATGCATGACATCCATAGCAGGTTTGCACATGACCTCACCCAGGCGTTAGGGACTGCAGCCAGAGCCACATGAGTTGACATCCAGTGGCCAGTATTCAGTGAAGATTCCGTGTATCCGCCTCCAGACATTCCTGACACTCCACCCCTTGAGGGTGATGATCCTGGTTCTGATTAGGTATGCCTGATTCCTTTCTATTACCTTTACTGAGGACAGTGAATATTTTAAATTTGGGGGTAGTAGTTAAGGATTATGTGTTTTGTGTGAGTCGCATATAGTTTGCATATTCATGCTATTTTAGTTCATATAGTTGCATATTTTCCATATAGTAGTTTTTTTATTTTTATAGTTTTTTATAATTTTTTTATTTTGTATAATATATTATTCATATAGTTTCAGGCATTTGCATAATAACATGATCCCTTACATGATTTTTCCGATTGATTTGTGATATTGATGCTAGTGTAGTGATGTCGTATTTAGTGATGTAAAGTCTTATCGAGTTGCTTTTCATGTTAGAGATAATGGTATTTCATTGAGTCTTATAGGTTTCTTGAGGGCTAGATCATGGTTATGGTTTATTTGTTTGTTAAAGTTTAATCGCTTGTTTATATTTGGAATTTAGGATATTCTCTTAATGATAAAATAACATGGATATTTAAAAATTGGAGGAAATTGGATTTCATTGCTAGTTGTGTGGCTAGGTGTCAAATGGCTAGTAGTCAACTTATTTTATACGAGTAGTCTAGGGTTGAACGAGATGGAGCGAAACACACTCGTTCAGAAATTTGTGAAAAAAAGAAAAAAGAAGAAAAAGGAAAAAAAATATATGTTATGTATAATTGATCACGAATGGGCTCTTTATTACTCGAGTTATTATGTTCTTAGGGGACGTTGTGGCTAGTGACCTAAGACTTTTTATCGTTTGGGATCCACTAACCTAACGCTCGTTACATGGGTATTATTGTATAAGTCTTTTGTGGACCTCACTCATTGCACGGTCAAATAAGCATATTTGTGTTGTTTTTATGTTGTGAATAAAAGCATGAATCTTTGTAAAACTCCGATATAAGAATTGAAGTGTTATAAGTTATTTTGAGTTTAACTTTTATTCTAATTATAACCTTGCGATTGCTTTGATGAGTAGTGAGTCATGATCATTGATCTACTTATGATAGTATATCTGTAAGCATTTGCACACACACACACACACATCTCTGGATTGTAAGTTGATTTATGGGGCTAGATTGATCTTTATGCGAATAACTACAGTTGTTGAGATGTTGCTTGTTGGTTGGTTTATTTATTTTATGGGGATCATTGCATTCATATAGTTTGCATTCATGCATTCATGCATTTTTATTTTTTATTCTTTGAGTCTGTTTATGCTTGAGGACAAGCATCGGTTCAAGTTTGGGGGTATGTTGAGCCGCATTTATGACACTTTATAACGCTCCCTAAAGCTTTGAATTGGTGTTTTGTACTCGAGTTGTTGGTGTTTTTAATATGTTTTTGCATTTCAGGCATTTATCAGGAATACAGGTGAATTAGCATTATTTTGATGCTAATATGGTGTTAGGATGATGTCCAGAATAAAAGCTCATGAAAAGACCAACTCAAATCAGCAAGAAAGGAAGAATTCAGAGATTTTTCCAGAGAGTCAGCACGCCCGCGCTGTAGTAGCCCGCGCCCGCGCCCAAAGAGCAGAATGTTAGCGAGCCCGCGTTGGTCAAGCGCGCGGCCGCGCCAGGTCGAGATAAAAGAATTATTTTTCTACTCTGATTTTTATCCAGAAGACTTCTACTCTGCATGGGCTACTATATAAACATAACTTAAGGTCATTTTTCAGAACAAGACGTTTCAGAGCTTAAGGAGAAGGCGTAATAAGACCGTAGAGCATAATTCAACCAAGGCGAAGAAGATCTAGTTTATACTTGTGATTCTTTGTTTTTAGTTGTAACTTTGGATGCTAGTTTTCTTATTCATGAACCTATACTATTGTTTTGTACTTGATTTATTATTTATTTTATATAAAGACTATGTTTATTATAGCATGCTTTCATCAGAACCCACGTTGATGATGAGTCCGATTATGGGCTAATCATTATCGTGGGGTTCTAACAGATTTATTTATGGATTTTTTTAGTTGATTCATTTCGATGCCTTAGTGTGTGGTGATTGTATGATAACCTAGTATTGGTTGTTCTTATTCGTCTTATGAGCGTCGCGGACTTATAAGATAGTATGTTTATCTTTAATTAATCGAAAGTGAATTTAAGGGTTTAGAACTTGCCATGCTAGTATAGGTTCATGTATTTGATATGTATGATTCGTAGGTAATTTTAACCATCTTACTTACCCTATGTAATCGCGATAGATAACTTTGGCTTTAAACCGTTATGTTGTCAAACATATAGGGTCTCAATATAATTGGTGTCTATTCAGCTTCTACCTCTTTTGTGGATGTCCGGTAGTATGGTATTCGTACAACGAAATTTGGCGTCTATCAGTTTCGTGTTATCTGATTAGTGTCATCACCATTACATGCTAAGGTTAAAGAACGAAAAGGCTATTGAATGAAGTATTTAATGAAGTTAGATTCCCATGTTTGTGTCATATATTATTCAAATCCCTTTAATCTCTTAGTATTAGTTAATTGTAGTTATAAACAACCTCAAATTGTTATTCATCTTAGCATTGGATAATAACCATACCAGTGTTGCATAGACACATTGATTGAAATTAGCCTAAACCAATCCCTGTGGAAATGAACTAGAATTTATTCTATATTACTTGCGATCGCGTATACTTGCGTGAATATTAGTGCGTGTTTCAGCCCTAATAGGTCCGTGTTTAGACAACCTGGTTTTGCTAGAGGTCTGGGTGATGGGCTTCCCAAGTTTTTCAAGTCACCAGTTAAGAAAGAGGCAAATTCACCTGAACAACAGCTACATCACAAATTTAACATTATTGGATAAGTATTCTGATAACCCATCAATTCATACTAATCAGAAAACGCTACTAAAAATAGATATTATAATTCTAACACTCCTCTCACTTGCATGTGTGTACCAAATTAATGTCCTGTAAAAAAACTTACTGGATAACATTTTGTTGTTTAATAAATAGGATTCTGGTTCTTGGCATCCAACTTGTCCATTAAACTGACCAAATGAAGCATTTGAAACATCACTGGAAGTAGAAATCGAGCCAAGTGAAGTGGCGAGGGGAATATTTATGTTCTGGGATGTTCCCACAGGCAGTCTTTTAGCCACGTCCTTAAGCTAGAAGAGGAGGGTGATGTAAATATTTAGATGAAAAGATAAGAACTTCTTAAAGCCTAGTGCATGCATATGAAATTATAGTGCTATAGTTGTACTCGAATTAAGATTGGTCAAGTGCTAGTCACAGCTACAGATCGTGCAATTTTGATGCACATGTTTGAGAGAAAGAGGGAAACTTAAAAACAAACTACAGTCTTTATTTCCCTATTCCAAGTAATATATATTAGGCTATGGACAACCAAATACGATATATTTAAAAAATGATATTCAATTATGTTTTCACATGAAATATATTGTAAATTATTTTGTTTAATTACAAGTTCATTACTCAAAGATGTGCATAGGAAACAGTGAAATACAAATTCCAACTCATTTGCATTTCAAGTCGTCTATAGTAGAGGGGTCACATTTATAGTACAGATACTAAACACTGGTCTCAGGGTACAAATACTAATCACCGGTCTCAAGCCGACTAAATAAAAAATCTGCTCTGTTTATTATTAAGTCCACTAGCCCGACGACCTTAAATTTCAAAACTAAAAACCAACACTCAAGAAGCTGAGATTGCTCATAGGCCCATGTAAGCAAGCCCGCGTACTAGAATCTTCCTAAGACTACTACAAAACTGGATAACCATAGTCAGCAAGTCAGCACTCTCAGAAGTAACTTATCGTTATAGAACCACCATGCAAGACTTCTCTTAGTTGTGCTAAGAAAGTATAAACTAGAAACCTTAACATTTTAGTTTTTACCAATATTCTTGCATTCAACCAAACTTTTTAGTAGATCAATTATTGGACAATAATCTATAAAATGGTAAATCTGCAGTGCCAATGACAAAAAGAGGACTACTTACAAAACTTGAGACATTATATTAGGGGAATTCTTTATGAACAGTTTACGTGCTAAAAATATCTTACTTGGGCAGTTATTGACTTAATCACTTCTTTTGTTGCTTTACCTTTAGCAGTCTCTTCCCTATCAATTGTAACCGCCTCCTGTACTTGTTTATTAGATTTTTCAAGCTCAGCCTCTTGAAGTTGTGTTTTTCAGATTAACAAGAAAGTGAAATATCAGAGAGACCTCTTAAAACATGAGATCTTCCATGACAAATACTAATATTGCTAATACTAATACAATTAGACAAATGACCATTAGAACTAACAATTGTTATAAACATCATACACATTCATACATGCTACATAAATCATGATGTTGAAATATAATATGCAGAAAAGCTAAGAAAATAAAGAACTTGCGGTAAAATTATAGAGGGCTAATCGAAAACCTCCTGAGTAGCATCATCATCATAGGAGGTTTCTTCACCTAATTATATACATATATATCTTTGTAAATGTATGTGATTAATAAGAAACATAATAAAGGGGTTAAAGGGCTGACCTTGAAAATGGGTTTTTGTGTTTGCTGAAAAGGGTCAAAGATTTGGTGTTGGTTTTATGAAACAGGGGAGTAGAAGAGTTGTTGAGCAGATAAGGAGGAGTTGAAGTAGTGGCACAAAACTCCAATACCCAAAATTGAGAGAGAGGGGGAGATAGATGGAGAGAGGTGGAGAGAGATTAAGATACAGTTTAAATAGGTAAAAGCAGAGAGGTTATACCTTAAAATAATACATAAATCCTTGAAATCCTTGAATCCATTGCTCAAATGTGTTGCTTGAATGCAACCTCAAACCCGTATGAAAGCTTGAACCCACATCTATTTCTAATCCTAATTGAAATACTCTCCTTCAACCCTTTAAACCCTTGAATCTGTTGCTTTAATGTGACTCAAATCCAACACTCAACTCATTAATCAATGCTTTCCGCTTTTAGAGTTGAACAAATTGTAAAGAGGGAAGGAGAGTAGAATTAATTTCCCCAAATTGGTTTCCCCTATATTATTGTGTGAAATTTTCACTTCCCGCTTAGTCAAAATAGTAGCCGCCCAACCCAAATTTTAGCTATTCGACACGATTATTTCAGCAGCCCAGCCCCTGTTGTATTAATCTTTTTAATTTTATGATGTGAATTTTATAAGAATTTTAAATTACACTCATTTTAATTATTACAATTAATTTATTATTTTATTTAATTTGTATAAGTTTAAAACTATTCATGATGTTATTTTATATAAAAAAGTATTTTAGCTACTTCAATAAAAATTAATTGATATACTAATTAAGTAAAAAAATTTAACTTTAAATCCACATATATTAGTTTAGTATATTGAAAATTTAAATAAATTATTTATTTGACAAGATTTTACAAAATGTTTATAAACCAAATATTTGATATAATCTTACTTTCCAAAGGCAAATCCATAAATTATTTATCCAAATCAAATATTTATAGAAATAAATTTTGTTTTTAGTTTAATTTTTTTTATTCTTAGTCTATAGCAACACATTATATCATGTTACCTCTACTTAACACCTCAATGGCCTATGACAACACAGTATTATAACTTTAGTAACCCTCATAGTGTAGGTATTGTGATAGGGTGAAAATTTCACATCTATAGTAACATAATCTAAGGTAACACCCCCCTCAAATGTTCAGTTAGATATCTATGGCATAGTGGGTCTACTTTCTGGTACCCTACCAACTTGGTAAGATAATATATTATTAATCTGAAATGTTACGATTACAAGATTGAATAATATATCTCCCCTTCGAGATGCAAATGAACAGAATCGTTCGTGAACAAAACTCGATAGCGGCTCATTTCAGTGAACTCTACTTGGCTCGTTTGGCTCTATTCGTTAACTTAAACGAGGTGGTCTTGAACATTAAAATGAGCTCGAATAACTAAATGAGCTGAGCCGAGTTTTTTGTCTATTCGGCTTGGCCTCGGCTAGTTTAGCTCAGACTCGTCCGGAACTCGATAACTCGACTCGGCTTAGATGAAGTTTACATATATTATAAATAATAAATTATTACTAATTATTATACTTTTTCATCATTATTAATAATTTAATTAATTTAAATTTTTTATATATTTTTCTATATTTAATACATAGTTTTTTTCGTAAAAAACTGTCAAACATTGTTATCATGGTATATTCGTCTCCGATTCTTCACATTTTCATAAATAACATCAAATAATTTGTAATTTAAGAAAAATAATAATATGTAATAAAATTTAAAAATCTAAAGTTTAAAAAGTAATGTACGATTTATAAATTTACAAATGTCCTAATAATTTAAAATAATTAAAAATGGATATATTCCTAAAAGTCGTCTTGAAAAATAAAAGAATATAGATTCGGAAATAAGTGTAGAGTGCAAGTGTTCGTACATAATTATAAGATAAGACTACTATTACATCTCGATACAACTTGTAAAATTATAAATTATACTTTAATATTGGTCGATTGAAAAATATATGCGAACTATTAGTGGACAACTCAACTCGGCTCGAGTTCGGCTCAACTCGGTTGTTCGTGAATAAACTCTTGTTCGGCTCGAGCTCGACTCGTTTATAAATGAGTTGAGTTTGAACATCAGTTTCAGCTTGTTTATTAAACTCGACTCAGCTCATTTTAAAAAAAAATTAAGGTCGGCTCGGCTCTATTCCTTTGCAACTCTATCTTCCATTATCCATTGTTCTGATAGCAGCTTGCTGATAATACATGTATCCTTGAGTAAAATGCCCTCAAAACCTGTTAGGTATGAATTGCACATAGAGTGGGGGTGAATGTGTGTTTCTTGATTTTACAACTTTTTAAAGTTACTTTTAGTAAATCAAGTTTTCGTGGTTTAGGCTTGGTGAACTTAACAGCTAAAATATATTTGTAGTGATAATTAATTATCACTACAAATATAAATCTATCTAAAATATATTTATAGTGACTATAAATCTGTAGACAATCTTTCAGAACATCTACACTCCTTTGTCCAGTTCATCTCCACCCTTGATCTTGCACTCTTCAAGCTGCATTTGTAGACTTTCCATCTTAATGATAAGATGGTTTGTTGACTGATAATTTTGAATCTTCATGATAATTGCATTCTGTAAATGAAATTGTTATTGAGATCTTCAAAGCACAAAAGCCTTATCGATATCTCCACCCATGACACAGAATAACTTATTGATATCTCCACATCTCTATATGCATTTGACTTGTCGATATCTGCACATCTCTATATGCATTTGACTTGTCGATATCTCCACATCTCTGTATGTATTTGACTTTTCGATATCCTCATATCTCTATATACATTTGACTTGTCGATATCTTCACATCTCTATATGACTTTGTGATAGAGATCTCTATAACTTGTAGAGACTTCTATATAACTTCCAACTCTATAGGATTTCTCTACAAGATTGAACAGTTCTTAACATGACTTTTCTATAGGCTTGAAAAGTTCTCGATATGACTTATCGATAATACTTGATCTGTGACTTCTCGAGATTTGACTTATAATGTTTTTCAATTTATAACATTATTCTTCTTCAAGCTATGTATCTTCAATTTGAGGCATGATCGGGCTTGATCTTCTTCCAAATCTTTATTCTTTAGCTTGATGGTTGTTCATAGAAAAATATTCCAATCTAGTCTTCCAATCATTTTTATAGACTGAAAGAACACATTGTAAGTCATATGTCATAGACCTATTTGTATATTCGAGGATTCGACTCAACTCAAATAAGTATGTAATAAGTAAATAGTGGATCGACCGTCAGAGAGATCTCGCAAAGTAATATCTGTCAAAGGATTCAGAAACAAGGTTCATCTACACACTTGAGGAGTTAATTCACTGGAAGAAGTTCAAGAAGTTGATCATGCCTCAGTGATATAAATCAAGATCGTGGATTTAATCAAGTGACAGAGATCTCGTCAGAGTATCATTAATTACAAGGATTTAATCTGGAGAAAATCAAAGTGTCAAAGTCAAGACATGAAGAAACGTCATGGAAGTTAGTCACTCATGAACCAGACAGTACATCGAGTGTCAACATTGAAGTGGTGGAATTGATTCATAATTCTCAGTGATTTTCAGAAGATATTCAGAAGAATGGATGCTGCTCAGGGTTAGTATTAATTCTCTATTAATTAATTACGTCATATAATTTAATTAAGAAAATAAATTATATCTGCAAAGATTAATTTATTGATTAATTAAATTAATTGATTAATTAATTCAGAATTAATTTTAGGAATTTTCAGAATTTAAATTGGATTAAAATCTGCATTAAATCAGCAAGACAATTGAAAATGAACTAGCATGACAATCAGGATTGTCATACCGATTGTCATGCTAGGCCATTTTCAATAGTCTCACCGAAAGTTACACTAGGAGAAGGATTGTCTTGCTAGTTCATTCTGATTGTCATGCTAGTTCATTCAGATTGTCTTGCTAGTTCAATCAATTGTCCTACCGAAAGTCTTGCCAGCTATAGGATTGTCATGCCAATTCAATTCTATTCGGTTGTTGATTAAAAAGAAGCAGAGAAGCAGCAACTCAATAATCCAGAACTCATTCAAGAACAAAGAAAAGAAAGCAGCCGCCTTGAAACATTTTATTTTCTTCTCTGCTTACATCAAGATCAAAATTCTAGTTTGTTAATGTTAAATCCAAACCACTAGAATTATTTATCTTGTTCTTGTGTAACAATCTAGCGGATCAAAATCCCTAGAACTTAATCTCAAATCGCGTTTAGCATTTGATTCTAATTATTGCAAAAATAGAAAAAGTTCATGTCGAATTTATTCTAAATTTGTGATAATTAATTTGAGATTAATTCCTTGTAATCGATACAGTTGTTGTAACACCTTTCAAGTTTAATAATATTTTTATTTAACTTGAATTTTGTTTCACATTTTTTATTCCGCATTTAATTCGATTATTTGGTACTGTTTGTATTCAACCCCCCTTCTACAAACACATTGGGACCTAACAATTGGTATCAGATCCTTCTGATTAACGAACAAATCAAGATCCTAGACTTTTGTGATTTTTCAACTCCTTGAATTTTTATTTATTCAAAAATTCATAATGACTTCACCTAAAGTTGGAACCGTTAAAATTCCACAATTTGATAAAGAGAATTATATCATGTGGAAGAAGAAGATGCTATTATTTTTACAAGTTGCAAATCCCAAATATTCAAACTTGTTAAAGAAGGGTATAAAAACTCCGATGGTTATTGAACCGGAGGTAATAATAGATGGTGTGGTGACTACTAAAGCTAGAACCTATCCAAAAGAGCCCGAAGATTTTACTCCTGCTGAGAAGGAAGAAGCCTCCTTGGATGCCAGCCTTCAATTAATATTAATTGATTCCCTTGATCCCTTGATGAACAGACATGTGATGAACTGTAAAAATTCTAAACACATGTGGGAAACTATTGAGGTAATTAATGAAGGCACAGAGGAAGTTAGGGAGAACAAGTTGGAAATCCTAACCTCTGAATATGAACATTTCAAATCAAATCCAGGAGAAGGAATTACTGAAGTGTTTGAGAGGTACAATGCGTTGATCAACAACCTGAACATCAATGGAAAGTATTATTCAATCAGGGAGGTCAACAAAAAGTTCCTTTTAACACTGCCAGCTCATCTTGAACATAGAATCACTGCCATTAGAGAAGCTAGAGATCTGAGTGAGATTTCTTTGGACAGGCTCTATGGAGTGTTAAAAACTTATGAGTTGGAGCAGATTCAACAGAAGGAAGTCTACGGGAAGGATAGAATGGTCAGCACATCTAATGCACTTGTAGCTGAAGGTCAACAACAACAACAATCTCAACAGTTAGAAAGAATGGTACGGTTTTCCAAGGGTGAGGAAAATGAGTTAGTAGCAGAATATGATCCTCCTACTACAAATCAATCAAGTGATGATTTTTATTCCTTGGAAGAGCTGGAACAATTGGAAGATGAATCAATGGCCCAAATTGTCAAAAGATTCTCCCATGTCAGATTCAGGAGGAATCCCAAGCTTAAGTACAAGTCCAACTACAACAAATTCCAGAAAGGTGGATCTTCATCCTCTAACACCAGCAGTGGTGGGTACAAAACAGGGATGGTTGATCGGAGCACCATTAGATGCTATAACTGCAATGAGTTGGGACACTTTGCCACAGAATGTAGGAAGCCAAAGCAAGTAAGAAAGAACTCTGAAAGGGCTTATCTGGCAAAGGGAAGAAGCTGGGATGATACTGATAGTGAAGATGAAGAAGAAGGAAATCTTGCTCTTATGGCTATTGATGGAAAAGCTTCATCGTCAAGAAAAGAGGTAAAACTTTCTGATGCTGAAATGGTTTATCATCTAAGAGGTAACTTAGATTGTGCACGTCGTGATAATGAACTGTTAAGTTTACAGATCACAGACCTTGAGAAAGAGGTCAATGAATTAAGACTTGTGCACATTAATCAAGACAAATTAAAAGAACAGGTATCTTTTCTAGAGAATAGAGTTGACTGTTATAGAAAACTTGAAACTATTCTCAAAGACAAGATCACCGGTCTTGAGACTAAGGTTAGAGCCTACTTCAATTCTTGTTCGAAGGCTAAAGAGTTCTACAGTAAGCAAGCTGTTAATCAAACATCTGGAATAGGTTATGATTACAATGCTGCTATTGGAGAATTAGGCATAAACTCCCCTCCTCATGTATGTGCTAAAGGGAGGGAAGTACCACATGTGCTTAAGGGTGTTGATGAACCCCTCTATAAAGCATCAATTGCTGAACCATTTGATGCGACCTCTTCTGTTATTCAAGAAGAAATACGTGCTGAGGATCATGCTAATGAGAAGATTGTTTCCAAGTCAAGTGAGTCGAAAGTTCCGGTCAAAGTTGTGAAAGCAACTGAGACTAACTCAGACACACATGAGTTGGATAACAATAATGCCATGTCTACCATGCATAAATTGCCTGCTGTTAATCACTCTCATAAAGCATGTGGTGTTGCTAATTGTATGTCTTGTGCTTTTAATATGATGTATGCTTATTTTAATGGTAAGCATGTGTCTAATGATCAGACTACTCCTCGTCAGCATGTGAATAACAAGAAGCATGATAGGTCTAAGACTGCTAGTCCTTCTAAGGCTAGAAAGGAGACATTTGTGCCTAAGCTTAAACAGAAATTTGTTAACGCTGTTTACAAGGTCAAATGTTCAGTCATTGAGAAAGTTGAGGCAATTAAAATTAAAAATGTTGTTTTGCCTGACAAAGGATAGTTCTACAAGTATGCCGGGCCCAACCAAGTTTGGGTTCCGAAGAAGGTCTAATCCATTTGTAGTGCAGGGCATTAAACAGGTGTAACCGGTAGTGTGGATTCTTGACAGTGGATCATCAAGACATATGACCGGAGATAGAGCCCTGCTATCAAATGTGGATTGAGAAAGCTGGCCCCATGGTTACCTTTGGAGATAACAGCAAAGGTTTATCTGAGGGATATGGCGGTTTGCAAGCTGGGAATGTTATCATTGTAATTTTGTATATTGTGCTAGGTTATTATCAGGAAGCAGTATCTAACATATAGCACCAGTGACGAGACTTGAGAATATTACGACATATCACGCACCTGCTGCACATTACACTTGGAATTGGACTCTAGTAAGATGTGTACAAGTGTACTCCTGGTTGGTGAGTTAAAAGAGGAAGTCAGTACACCACAGTTCATGGACTTTGCAGCTGCATATCTATTGGACTATGCAATCTCTTCTTCACAATCTCACTTCAGGTTGGTATGAACTAGTATACTGCTCAAGCAATCATCAAGGACATGGTATGGCACTCTAACAGAAGTTATAATTTTATATGAATAAGTAGAGTCGTCATATTAATAACTATCTTATCAATAGGCACAATCATATTGTTTTATATGTGCAGTGGTATATTGTTTATGCAACATAACAATTAGTATCTAAAGTACTTGACAAGTATCGGTCAATGATATGTTGTTAACATTATGTTGCAGATATTTTTAAACTTTTGACATGAATGAGAATTACTTAGACTTTACCCTAAGTGATCAATGTTTTATCGAAAACTCATTCATATTGAAAAACAAAATCAAACTTCTTTCTACATTAGTGATTTCTTATTTCATGTAAAATCTTTTGAAATCACTATTGTAAATCATTTTCTCTCTATTACCATATGTTCTGTGTTACAGGTTCAGTCTCCATTGACTTTCTTTCATTGACAGTCATGAGGTTGAAAACCCACAACGTCTATCCCAGACTGTAAAGGCAAACACAAAAACAGAACCAACCAACACTCTCTTACCACTAAATGTAGTATGAATGAGCGTGAGGGAGATAGTGCCTTAGCGCACCACATAAGGAAGGTTCTGTAGTCAACCCAGTAGCTCTGTCTCCTACATAGATGAGTAGCATTTAAACCGAGACAACTGCTAGCCCCCATACATCTTCTCAAAAAGATGTAATGGCTGAAAAGGCACAAAAACAGTTACTAGATTCATTCTCTCAACAGGGTGAGTCTATTGAATTTTGCCTGTCGGCCAAGGTATCCGATGTAGTGTCACCACTTCAAACATAATCAATTCTTGATGCACAAGGAGAGGTTACACACACAAAGGATGAGTTGACGGAAACAAGAGTTTCGACCATTTTAAGGTCAGATTCGATTGTTCAAGGTTCGTTAGTGGACCAATTGCCTTTACAGGTGTTAGGAGAGGATACTGATCCAAAAGCCATATGTCAGTGGTCAGTGTCTACCTCCCCAGGCTTAAATCCCCTGGATGCATCTGCGGATAGTGGATCTGACATAGGTGCAGATCGGCAACTTGTTGACAATGATTCAGATATTACCTGATGAGTCACAAGGAAATGTCTTCACAGGCATTAGAAGGGAACTTTGATCTTTATGCTAAATTCTTTGGATCATTGTTTACCTTCCCAGAATTCAAATCTGGAACCCTAAAAGGGAAACTAGCAACTTGTAGATTATGACTCAGATTCATCTGACGAGTTTAACAAGGATGGGGATTTGCGAACTCCCATTGCACCACCTGTGACCTCCTTTAAGGATGGCTAAGGTGATTTTCCTTGCAGGTACAGCTGGATTATGGAGCTATGAGAGAAGAGTGATACACTTGTGAGAATGAGTGTAAACACGAGTGGAGAGAAGAGTGAAACACATGTGAGGTACACTAAACAGAATCACACACTCACAGTGAGGTAGAAAGAGAAACTACTTGTTATTTCTTTTCCAACCAAGTGAAATATGAGAACTCCTTCAGACGACGGCATACATTCCTTCTTTAAGGGGGAGATAAAAGCTTAAGAAATAGTTTGGAGGATTCCTCAACTAAGGGGGAGAAATAGCAGGGAGGAAGAAAAAGATCCTAAAAATGTACACTACACCACACCATTGTTGTTTGTAACTACGGATCCTATTGTACGGGAGAGGTGGTAAACACAAGGTGATTTTCTAGTAAGGGAAGAAGCTGTTTTCAAACGGGGAGTACCCTTGGTTTTTATCTGCGGATCCTATTATACGGGAGAGGTGGTAAACGAAGGTGATCTTCTTTAATCAGTTGATTCTCATAGGGGGAGAAGCAAGAGAGATATGGGCTTCTCAAAAGGAAATATGGTTGTACAAATGAAGATGGAACTACTTGAAGATATGTTCAGTCTAGAGGAACATCTACTTGGAATCTGGAAAATGTTAAATCTAGTCCAGAACTTTTCTACTATTTACTTTGCATTTCTGTTTATATCTTTTTCTTATTTGTTAGTTGAGTTATCCTCTAGGTATTTGTGTGTTATTGTCTAACAAACAAATAGGGGGAGATTGTAAGTCATATGTCATAGGCCTATTTGTATATTCGAGGATTCGACTCAACTCAAATAAGTATGTAATAAGTAAATAGTGGATCGACCGTCAGAGAGATCTCGCAAAGTAATATCTGTCAAAGGATTCAGAAACAAGGTTCATCTACAGACTTGAGGAGTTAATTCACTGGAAGAAGTTCAAGAAGTTGATCATGCCTCAGTGATATAAATCAAGATCGTGGATTTAATCAAGTGACAGAGATCTCGTCAGAGTATCATTAATTACAAGGATTTAATCTGGAGAAAATCAAAGTGTCAAAGTCAAGACATGAAGAAACGTCACGGAAGTTAGTCACTCATGAACCAGACAGTACATCGAGTGTCAACATTGAAGTGGTGGAATTGATTCATAATTCTCAGTGATTTTCAGAAGATATTCAGAAGAATGGATGCTGCTCAGGGTTAGTATTAATTCTCTATTAATTAATTAAGTCATATAATTTAATTAAGAAAATAAATTATATCTGCAAAGATTAATTTATTGATTAATTAAATTAATTGATTAATTAATTCAGAATTAATTTTAGGAATTTTCAGAATTTAAATTGGATTAAAATCTGCATTAAATCAGCAAGACAATTGAAAATGAACTAGCATGACAATCAGGATTGTCATACCGATTGTCATGCTAGGCCATTTTCAATAGTCTCACCGAAAGTTACACTAGGAGAAGGATTGTCTTGCTAGTTCATTCTGATTGTCATGCTAGTTCATTCATATTGTCTTGCTAGTTCAATCAATTGTCCTACCGAAAGTCTTGCCAGCTATAGGATTGTCATGCCAATTCAATTCTATTCGGTTGTTGATTAAAAAGAAGCAGAGAAGCAGCAACTCAATAATCCAGAACTCATTCAAGAACAAAGAAAAGAAAGCAGCCGCCTTGAAACATTTTATTTTCTTCTCTGCTTACATCAAGATCAAAATTCTAGTTTGTTAATGTTAAATCCAAACCACTAGAATTATTTATCTTGTTCTTGTGTAACAATCTAGCGGATCAAAATCCCTAGAACTTAATCTCAAATCGCGTTTAACATTTGATTCTAATTATTGCAAAAATAGAAAAAGTTCATGTCGAATTTATTCTAAATTTGTGATAATTAATTTGAGATTAATTCCTTGTAATCGATACAGTTGTTGTAACACCTTTCAAGTTTAATAATATTTTTATTTAACTTGAATTTTGTTTCACATTTTTTATTCCGCATTTAATTCGATTATTTGGTACTGTTTGTATTCAACCCCCCTTCTACAAACACATTGGGACCTAACACACATTTACTTATTACATAAATTATTACAAGTCAACCAATTTTTAGGATTATCAATATGACTTAGTCTTGTTATGTTAAGGCATATCTTGCACAACAATCTCCCCTATTTGTGAGAAGATTTCTTGTCATAAATTCATGCCTATTAACAAGACTAATTACAAGATAAAACGAGAAAAAGAAATATAGACAAAGTACATGTTTTTGTACAAGGCTATCACTTAACAGTTCCAATAAAACTTTAAATTACAGAATTAGCTAATATTTTATATCCAGAATGAGATCTAACTAAGTCCTTCAATCTTACAAGACACTCCAGTTCATCAATGATCTTAGTTCCTCCTAATGCATCCATCAGCTTCAACCATTCTTATAACGAGTAACTGCTAAAATGTTCAACCATATACCTTGACAATCTGTGGATTTTGATGTGTAGAAATACACCATCCTCAGAAACTATGCATAATCCTTGAGCTTTAAGTTCATTTGATATATTCTCCAATCTTCCTAGCTCTAAATCCTTTTTAGTAGCTCTTTCTTCCATCTCCACCTTTTCCCTTGCTTTTTTTTAATTTATGTCTATCATCATCTCAGCTAGCTGTACCTACCTCATTCTAAGGAAAATATCATTTTCAGTCATCAGACTAATCACCCTTTCAAGCTCCACTGTTGAGAAGTTTTCCATTATTTCATTTTTGAATATGTTGAATGAGCCATCCTAGAAGTAGATCCTCACCTCTCCCAGAATATCCATAGAGACTTTGTATATGAGTTCATCCTATTGAATATTGTAATCATCTTCTGATAATTTTTCTGAGATTGGTAGAAAATCACTTTGATTATAACATGCCCATAGTGCTCCCATTTTAACTTTATTCCTTCTTGATTTTCTTTCGACAAACTTAAAGTGTGCCTTGATTGATGTCTTGAATAATGAAGGCTTAACTAACTTCTTTAATGTGACTTGGTTGGCTAGGATAAGTGTTTTTAGTAAAGAGTTGGTTGTGAGTTTGTAGAAGTACTTTGGCTTGGAGGTTTGAATAGTTGGAGTTCCAGTTTGGCTAGGTATTGGATTTTGAGTTTTCTGAGTTGGAGGTTTTTGTCTCATTGGTGTCTTCTAGGCATCTTTAACATCTTTGTCATTTCCTTTCTTCTCTCCATCCTTATTCCTCCCTTTATTGTCATCCTTGCTACCATTCCCATCCTTATTACTTCCACTGCTTTCGCTAGAGTGACCAGAATTTGAGCCAAGAGATTTATGCTTATCTTTCTCTTGCTCATAATCATCCTTATCCTCATCATTAGTGTTAATAGCAGTCTTGGGTAGCATGCTCTCAGCATTGTCAATGTATCTCCTTAGAATCCTGATTATTTCAATATCCTCCATAGATATGTTCTCTTTCAGCTTCAACCCTGATTCCAAAGTCATTATCAACTTTTTATTTCCTATCACTCAATGTTTATGGATTTTAAAGTGTAACACCCCCAAATCCGGGGTCGGGGATCCGGGTTGTCACGAGTTTCATTTCCCTTAATAACACCCAATCTTAATAAATAATCAACTACTCTATACTGTGACCCCACAATAAACACACACACACCATAAGATATAGTCTCAGAGATGAATATCCAAAAATAATCACAAGTCGTTTTATTCCACAATTATATGCCAATACACCTTAAACATGTTTTTGAATAAATTTACATTTCTTTTCCATTAATACAATTCATAAATATACATAATCTGATACATCAAAAGTTGAAAGCCTAGCCTATTGGTAGTTCCTACCTCAGCTACAGCGACATCAACGCCTATAGGAAACTGCGGAACGTTTCCTATCCGCTCGCGAATTGGGAGCTTGGTCCTGTTCATCTTGTCTATCTGATGTTGTGTGATGAAAGAAGAAAGCAAGGGTGAGCAGCAAGCCCACCAAAATAATATGTATAATGATTAACAATATATGAGCCTTCTCATAGTACTCATGAAGGTCTTGGTCAAAAGAAATGAACCAAGATGATATCTTAATGCGATGAAGTCGCAAAATATTCAGTATATATATACATATATACTTTTCAAAATATTGGAAGTCCTCTTCCATGCATAATACACACAGAGTTCCAGTGTATAACTGTATAAAAATATCGTTGCAAGGTGATCTCATATATCTAACCTTGTCTCAACGTTTTTCTGAAAATCTTTGTCATGCATAAGATAATCATTTACTAGATATAAGTTTAAAAGATGAAGTTACAAGATACTCCAATATACTTATATCTTTTCCAAATACTACTTGAACTACCACCATTCAAGTTATAATTAGTTTCCAAAGTTCATCACATAGATGAGACTACAAGACCAGATTTGAATAGATTAAATCTTTAAAATATCATCAAAATAAAATGAAGTTACGAGATACTTCATTTGATGCAAACATCATTTTGAAAACTTGACCCTGCCAACACTCAACAATCGCCCAACCGTAGCCTTTCTATCGAAGTGCTCTGGGTAGTGTTGCAGAAATATCCAATTGGATGATGAACTCATTACGGGAGTTTGCCGCGCCAGGAAGACCACTTACGATGATCAGTCGTAGTAGTGCAACCCCACCATTTTCTACATGTAGAGGGGAACCTGTCGGATTTACTTGTCAACCGAACACTGAACTCCTAAGGAATGGACCGCCTTAGCGGAACTTCCAGGCCATTTGGGCCAATATAATAAGGCTGGGCCGGCGCCACTCGACCACTTACGCCACTCCTAGTTCAGATGAAATTCATGACTCTGAAACGTAAAGCTCGTTCCCCCTTTCCCCAAGTAGAAACTTGTTGATACGGCTCCACCAAGAAGTCGTATCTAGTTGGAAAGGAGAAGTCACCGATATTTCCCAGGCGATGCCTGTTAATGGATTAACTTGTTCCAAGAATTTTACTTCCCGAGTGTTGGGTAAGTAATCGATTCATTTAACAAAACAGCAACCTTGTTGCGAATATAAAACACACCACAGAGCCGGATCCCTCAGGTTTTGAGCGAGTATTTAAATCCCCTTCGAAAGGAGGATCTTAAATATAAAAATGAGTTTTGGGATCCGCTCTAACTTTTAAAAATCATTTTGAAGACTCGCAAAACATTTTTAAGAATGTTTGGAGTGATGCTGATTTAACAAAATAAATCAGTCCCAATATATTAGAAAATATCTGAATATTATTATTTAAATAATATTTCCATAAAGAATAATCTTTATAAAAATAATTGAAGTAGAAGTTTTGAAAATTATACTTGAAATGAATATTAGATATCCAAAGTTATACCTATACGAAAGTACTATCTTTATTTGAATAATCAAAAGTGAGTTTGATTATCGACACCTTATTGTTTAATAAAATAAAGAATATATCTCAGCAAATAATCGGAGTCATAGATCCTCAAATGAATATTCAAATAATATTCAATAAATAAAATAAGTTGAGTCATAAGCCCTCAAATGAATATTCGAAATAATATTCAATAAATAAATAAGCTGAGTCATAAGCCCTCGAATGAATATTCGAAATAATATTCATTAAATAATAAGCTGAGTCATAATACCTCGAATGAATATTATAAATAATATTCATTAAATAAAATAAAGGAGTCATACATCCTCAAATGAATATCCAAGTAATATTCAATAAATAATGTAAAGGAGTCATAAGTCCTCGAATGAATATTCAAGATAATATTCATTAATAAAATAAAGTTATAGAATAAACCTTATTCGATTAATAGTTTTGAAAGCTATAACCATATATATATATAAAATCTACTCGGGATCCTCGACTCCCGGTTTTAGAAAATGTTTTCACCTTTGGGTCCCTATACTAAGGGTATATGCAAATTACCGCTATTCTCTAGCATAGGTATTATCAACTGAACCAACAGATATATATGGCAAGAATACGAAACAGGCATGCATATACATACCATATCAGCATGCTTCAATATATCGCAAAATTTGCTAATTAACCAACATGCATCTATCACAAGATAATGCATATACATATATACATCACAACAACAATATAACGGGTAGAAAACTTGCCTGAGCGACTGGGGGTTACGAATGGCTCGGGACGAGTCTGGTAACCTATAAACAACAAGTAAGTTGGAATTAAACCAAAGTCACTTGTAAATCTATACTCTAACCAACTCAGACTCTAACGCTCGTTTTGCGCTTACTGATTCGCTTAAGTCACTCGGGTACCCTCGGCTCCACCATTTTTAATAATTTAACCTTTACGAGTTTTAAAGCGATTCCATCGCGAGTGTCTTACCAACTGCCTAACACACTTACCATAAATGTTTCATACATTAATTAACCCTTTTTGGTCTTTAACCTATGTTTCAAAGTAAGGCGAGGGGAAAAGTTTCGTTCGCGAAACGCCGTTACTTGAAACGGTCGTTTCTCCTAAACCGTGCATCGGAATCGAACGAACTACATATCAAAACGAAGCTCGTAACATGAGCTACCTAAACATGGCAGTGGTCATAATCTAGTAGGGGGTTCTCGGGTCCTTATGTTATGCACAAAAACAGTCTAAAGAAAATCGGACGTTACGACGGCTATGTTTACGTGATTTCCCAAATTTAAACCATTCAAAACCAACCACAATTCAACCCCAAATCAATCATACAACCAACATCCATCCAAACCACATCATAACAGCCCCAACAATCCACATTAACCATTTATACTTATTCCCCACATGAACTAAAAGCTTTACTTAGGTTCTTTAACTAATTATCAAGATTTACAACTCCAACAATACCACAAAACCAACTAATCTCTACAACTCAACCAAACTTCAAACAATCAAGCATCATGCTTCACATATACTATATCAAACATATTCAATCCTAATTACTCAAAACTAAAGCTAGGGTTTGTAGTTTATACCTTCCTTGGAGAGGGGAGAATCAAGAGAATGGCTTGGAATCACCCTTAAAGTCCTTATCCAAGCTTAATCTTAACAAAACTTCAAGAACACAAATTTTAGTTCTTGAAAAACACTATTCACCATCTTCTTTCATGATTTATAGAAAAAGATTGGCTTGGAATTAGAAGCTTAAACTTATAGGGAGTATGTAACTATCCATGGGGAAGCTTAGATAATTACCTTGCTAAATAGTAAGTGGTGGAGCTTGGATCTTCAATTTTTAAGAAATGGGCCGAGAGCTAGCTTGGGAAGAAAGAGATTTTTGTGTTTTGTTTGATGAAAAATGAAATGTTTGCTTGGTTAGTTGATTTTTGTGTTGTTTTTAGTTAATTACCTTGTTGCCCTTGAGTTTGTGTGGTTAAAAAGTCACCACATGATTGTGTCATCCTCATGATGTCATCCTCCCCTCCTTGTCCTCTTCTAATTGGTTGGGTGACATCATCCTCTCTAATACCTTTGATTAACTTCCTAATTGTTTGCCTAATGACCGCTGATCTGTTATACGATTCGCTTAACTTTCATTTTCGTTTATCGTTTGAGGGATCATACCCGGGATCTTATTACTTAGGTTCCCTTAACCTTTCTCAATATATTGTATTCCTTTTATGATCCTCTCTTATAATCCTTTAATTTAAATCCTTTTTATCCTGTTACCTTATACTCAATTCTTTCCGTATCTATTGGATTTCCGGGAAAAATCAAAGTGTTCGGAATTGGATTCTGACGATCTTTACATACACTTATATACCACATAGAGTACTAATAATATCCCATAAGATCAATAAAAGAACCCCTACATAGCGTGGCATGAAAATTTTTCTCATTCAGCAAAAACACTATTCATAAGGGTTTCAAAAATTTCCCAAAAATTGGGGTTATTACAGTCTCCCCTCCTTAAAAGGATTCCGTCCCGGAATCAGATAGAAAACAATTGGGGATGCTTTTCTAGCATTGTGCCTTCTAACTCTCTAGTCAATTTTCCCACATTGTGGTTCTACCACCAAACTCTGCCTAGTTTGATAATCCTTCTCCTAAGCACTTGTTCCTTTTCACTCTATAACCCTTCCTGGTTGCTCCATATAGGTTACGTCGGGTTGCATATCTATGCGCTCATATGCCTCTATTTATCTGGCATCTGAATTACACTTCCTTAACATTGATACGTGAAACACGTTACGACCTGCTACATGTTCGGGGTTAGGGCTAGCTCATATGCTAACTTCCCAAACGTCTTAATATATCCAAGGGTCCAACAAATTGTAGACTTAGCTTTCCTTTCTTTCCGAACCTCATCAATCCTTTCCAAGGGATACCTATAACATTACTAGGTCCCCTATTTCATACTCTTTTTCCTTTCGTGTCAAATCAACATACTTATCATGTCCATCTTGGGCTACTACCAGCCGTCCTCTGATTAGATCTATCATATCCTTGGTCCTTTGGACTACTGCGGGTCCGAGCATCTTGCGCTCTACAACTTCATCCTAACATAAGGGAGATCGACATTGTCTCCCCTCAAGGATCTCATAAGGCGACATCTCGATAATGACATATGATCTATTGTCGTAAGATAACTCAATCCGCATTAAGTGATCATTCCAAATTCTTTCAAGTCTATTACACAGACTCTCATCATAGCTTCTAATCATTAGAACTTTTGCTTCTCAAAACCCATTCTTTTCCAGTTCGTAATCGCTACTACCTTCCGTTCCTAATATTATACGGGTTATACTTTTGCTCGCTAGCGTTCTATAACCTTTTAATAACCACGTCAACCTTAGTATCACGAATGTGTTTCCATTCTGAATACTACCACAACTTTATTATTCCTTTTTTTTTCAGCTGTTTCTATTTCCCATAGTTTGATCAATCATATAGAAGTAAAGGAATTTGTTGAGAGATCACTATGATCATGAACACTTGTTATATCGCATAGTTAGTACAGAAGGTGGCCAACCTTTAGTACTTGACAAGCAATTAAACAATAGCTGGTATCCTACTCGGCTTCTATCACACAGATAGATAGTCATTCGGCAATACCTCCCCTTCTGGAAGGGTTGTTCTTCTCAGCTTACATGAAATGAAAAGAAGAGAAAAGAACGAATTGAAGAGAATTGTATATATGAAAAAAATATACTGCCACAAAATATCTGGCTTGGAACCTACCTCTGAACTATAGAGGTTTGTCATAGGAGAACAAAACATATGTATTTATATCAACATCAAGTATTATCGCATCGCATTTTGCATGCTTAAATAATTTTTGCTAATCCGTCCATCATTCTATGGACCCATGCTCTTCCTCGAGCTTATACACAATCACCTTTGAAACTCCCTCGACATCAAAAATCGAATCTGGGTTTCATTCCAGACATCACCGTTACTAAAATTCTATGCCTGCACTGCAACCTTCCTCGTATAGTAATACGACTCTCTATTGATAAGTAGAATAAATATACAATAGGTAGACACTCTACTTAATTAGTCTATCAATGATAACTTATACACTACCATGACCCGATTAGTGGTACTCAATCTCAACAACCATCCCAATACAACTCTCACGGTTGTAATCAGCTCATTACTCGCAGAATCATTGCTGCCTTACTATGGTCCACCACTGACCTACTGTAGTCATTCATTTTCCTTGAAGTCTTATTAGCTAACCATACGGAGTCCATACATATCGTATCGAATTCTTCTAAGGAGGTAACATAATCACCATTCATGATTCATGAAGAACACTCCTGATCCAGACATACATACATGATATGAAGCAAATAAAATTGCAGAAGAGTTTCCATCAAAGCAACGATAGCAGGTTAATACCATTCTTAATCATATGCCTTAAATAGAAGACTTAACTCAAAGGTTCGTCTAGTCCTTTTTGAAATATGGTCCTGGCTTATCTCAAGATAGTATCTTCTGAGATATATAGCCTGCTCATGGCGATTACACGAATTAAACCTTTACCAACTACTATTAGGGTTGGGTATTGCACAGTCATCAGAAGGAATGTCAATCTTCCAAACCATAATACAACCTTCACAGCTTTAACCATCATCACTATATTCCTCTCGCACGAGCGC
Organism: Apium graveolens; assembly: GCF_009905375.1. Lineage (NCBI taxonomy): Eukaryota > Viridiplantae > Streptophyta > Magnoliopsida > Apiales > Apiaceae > Apium > Apium graveolens. Next base: position 52,822,190 of record NC_133654.1, read on the forward strand.
CTATAATTATTCTCTTACATTTAAAGCGTCGGCCACCTCTTTGGCCTTTCCTGATAGTAAAATTTTCTTATAGTCAATTTCATTTTAACCACTTTCACAAATTTTCTACCCTATTTCCGATCACTGCTTGAGTGAAGATGTTTTCCATAAGTTATTGCCTCAGTCTTTAGAGGCTAATCACTGTCAAGACTGATTCTCAATCATACTTAGAACATCTTTTATCCTGGGCCCTAATTGTCCTGAACAATTTCGACCTTTACTGGTTCGATTCATACTTTCTCGTGGTTCAACACGTGCCCCACTTGGCATCATTATAATTACGTCATATTCCCTTTATTAACATTTCTATTCTTGAGAATTTTTGAATATTACCTTTCTCCTTGTAAAACCTCTAAGGTTATCCTTCAATCGTTTCTCCTGTATTCCCTAGATACAGGGCATATCAAAATATCATTTACTATTACTAGAACCATTGTCTATATACCTCTGAAAAATTTCTCCACTGATTCTTAAAGGTTGTTATTACCTTAATCCTTTCCAATTCATACTGTCAAAACTCATACTATCCCTATTAAGGGTGAAATGCCAACCTGTATGTATTGCCCTAGGATTCATTTTAAGTTACCAATGTTCTATCCTTAATTCCACCTTTAAAAGGTACCTGCATCCTTCCATGGATAAATCAAGTCATATATCCTTGATAGATTATCTTATTCATCATTCCCACCTCGATAGTCTATACCTAACTTCATAATAGCATCCTTATTCAAATTGAGGTCAATCCATATGGCCTCCAAAAGATAACAATGGTCATCCGCTTTTCTTTCCTGATTTGGTAATGATAACATGGATGTTCTCAACAGTTCTGGAAGATATTGGTCATGTTCAACGTGAACTTCTTCTTAATAATTCCTTATTTACTTTTGTTGTTTATCTCAACAGTCACCTCAATGTTGGGATATCTTTCATACCTGGCGTCTCCCTTTCTGGGTATCAAGCCACCGGTCTTACACTTCACATTCTTGAAGGTCACTTCATTCATCCAATTTTCCTACTTTCTTACTTTCTTGTCTCTTTAGTCTATCCGTGTCTTATTATTTATCCTTTGAACTATCTAAAGGTTTCCTTGAATCCTCCCAACTTACAGGGGATAAAATGTACATAACTCGTATGCCTTCAACCCTCAACTTTAACTCATGGTGAATCACCCTCATACCAATGATTACATACTTTCCTATTTCTATTGCTATGAGTCTTTAGGGTTTCCTCATACCCAACTCCCTTATCATTTCTCAAACTCTATTGCCTTTATATCCCTTTCCACTTCAGTTCCTTTTTATTTTCCTTTCTCTTATCATTATTTCACAAACCAATCACAATATAAGCATTGATTTCAAACATCCCGTCATTCTGGATTCGTGTCCTCAGAACGAATCTTGACAAATTTTACAACTTAGATTCATAATTCATCATACTCGTCTGCCTTTGTTCTAGCTCTAAAGCTTTTACACTATCTCCTTATCTTTGGGAATTACTTTCCCGAAAACAATTGACTGAACTTAAATCAGTTTATTCTAACCTCTGGCTCCGTGCCTTTCTTGGTCTTTCACCAGCAGGTGGCCTCTCTCTTAAGAGGGTAAGTGACAAAAATAGTCTTTTGAGATTCGTCAATCATTTAGAATCTCAAATGATTCCTATATTTCCTTTAGCCAGGCTCTTGCCTCGACTGGTCAACCTGTTCCTTGGAACTCTGAGAGCTTAGAGACTTACAGGTCCTGAAAGAATTTCCTATCGCATTGTTTCCTCAAGGTGGTGGTTGGGGATAATAGTCTAAGTTCTGTCTAGACAGGTCCATGAATTGCCGTATAGGAGTACCGTCTCGGGTCTCCTTTCCTTACTCGCCTTTCTGTTTCCTTAGTATGAAATGTTTCATCCTACTCCCCATAATTGGGGTAATCTTTTAATTTAAAATCCTCATTTTCCACTCCATTATGTCATGGGTTCCTTCTATCTTGATGGCGACCTCCCTGACTATCACGTTCAGGGTTTGCTCTAAATCTTATTCCTCAAACTATGGCTCTCATCTAAGTTCTCATCCTTACGCTCTTGAACTTTCGGAACCCAAATTCTATAGGAATACCTCATTATTCCCTTATCATCTTTCTCGGTATTAAACTCATATTTATTTGTTGGCTCTCTGCCTTCATTCATCACCTTTTTCTGGCATAATATTCTCTTTTCCAATAATTCGGTCTCTATTACAATCTCAAACAGCTTTTCGGTACCGGCTCCGGTTACCTTCACTACTATTTCCATTCTCTCAAAATCTCTTATCAATTCTCCCAAAGACATTATCATCTTGAGTCTCTCCTTTTTACTAAGGGCATCAGCCACCACATTGGCTTTCCCCGAATGATACAGAATCTCCCAATCATAATTCTTGATTAGCTCTAACCGCCTCCTCGGGCGTATGTTGAGCTCTCTCTACGGGAAAATGTACTAGAGTACTTATGGCTTAGGTAAATCTCACACTTCTCTCCATACAAGTAGTGCCTCCAATCTTTAGGGCAAAACAATTGCCACGAGCCCAAGCTCATGGGTGGGGATATCGAATTTTAAATTCCCTTAATTGTCTTGACGCAGACGCGATTATCTTGCTGTGCTATATAAGAAGCACCCTAATTCCTTATGCGAAGCGTCACTTACAAATCACAAAATCTCCTTTTTCCCTCCGGCAACGCCAACATAGGGGCCGTCACCAACCTTTGCTTCAGTTCTTAAAAGCTGTTCTCGCATTTCTCTGCCTATTCAAACTTCTCAGTCTTATGAGTAAGCCGCGTTAAAGGGGATACTATCTTTACAAACTTGAACGAACCTCTGGTAGTGACCGACCAATCCTACCTCTGGTAGTCGACCTAACCATGGTCATCAATTCATCAGTGGTCCTTTATTCATTCTTGTTAGGATCCTCCATGGGATCCTTCTCAGCAACTATCCCTTCTAGGACAACATCCTCAACTGCTACATTCTCAATATTAACATCATCCGGTCCTGCATTAGGACACTCTATCGGATCCACAATCCGATCTCAAATTAGTAATAAACATCATCGCGCTGTTGCTCCTCAACCTCAGGGTTCGGAGTCCCGCTACCATTTACGATAACGAACTACGCTTCTATCACGATATTTATAAGGGTTCCCATAAGGGTTTTAACTGTCAGTACTACGTTAAGTAGCCCGACTATGAACTTGGCAAGAGTTCTTATTATCTTAGTTAACTTATTATCTTAACGTCCCATCATCTCTGAGGTTTATAACGCTTAGCTCTAATACCATTTCTGTAACACCCCCAAATCCGGGGTCGGGGATCCGGGTTGTCACGAGTTCCATTTCCCTTAATAACACCCAATCTTAATAAATAATCAACTACTCTGTACTGTGACCCCACAATAAACACACACACCATAAGTTATAGTCTTAGAGATGAATATCCAAAAATAATCACAAGTCTTGGTCAAAAGAAATGAACCAAGATGATATCTTAATGCGATGAAGTCGCAAAATATTCAGTATATATATACATATATACTTTTCAAAATATTAGAAGTCCTCTTCCATGCATAATACACACAGAGTTCCAGTGTATAACTGTATAAAAATATCGTTGCAAGGTGATCTCATATATCTAACCTTGTCTCAACGTTTTTCTGAAAATCTTTGTCATGCATAAGATAATCATTTACTAGATATAAGTTTAAAAGATGAAGTTACAAGATACTCCAATATACTTATATCTTTTCCAAATACTACTTGAACTACCACCATTCAAGTTATAATTAGTTTCCAAAGTTCATCACATAGATGAGACTACAAGACCAGATTTGAATAGATTAAATCTTTAAAATATCATCAAAATAAAATGAAGTTACGAGATACTTCATTTGATGCAAACATCATTTTGAAAACTTGACCCTGCCAACACTCAACAATCGCCCAACCGTAGCCTTTCTATCGAAGTGCTCTGGGTAGTGTTGCAGAAATATCCAATTGGATGATGAACTCATTACGGGAGTTTGCCGCGCCAGGAAGACCACTTACGATGATCAGTCGTAGTAGTGCAACCCCACCATTTTCTACATGTAGAGGAGAACCTGTCAGATTTACTTGTCAACCGAACACTGAACTCCTAAGGAATGGACCGCCTTAGCGGAACTTCCAGGCCATTTGGGCCAATATAATAAGGCTGGGCCGGCGCCACTCGACCACTTACGCCACTCCTAGTTCAGATAAAATCCATAACTCTGAAACGTAAAGCTCGTTCCCCCTTTCCCCAAGTAGAAACTTGTTGATACGGCTCCACCAAGAAGTCGTATCTAGTTGGAAAGGAGAACTCACCGATATTTCCCAGGCGATGCCTGTTAATGGATTAACTTGTTCCAAGAATTTTACTTCCCGAGTGTTGGGTAAGTAATCGATTCATTTAATAAAACAGGAACCTTGTTGCGAATATAAAACACACCACAGAGCCGGATCCCTCAGGTTTTGAGCGAGTATTTAAATCCCCTTCGAAAGGAGGATCTTAAATATAAAAATGAGTTTTGGGATCCGCTCTAACTTTTAAAAATCATTTTGAAGACTCGCAAAACATTTTTAAGAATGTTTGGAGTGATGCTGATTTAACAAAATAAATCAGTCCCAATATATTAGAAAATATCTTAATATTATTATTTAAATAATATTTCCATAAAGAATAATCTTTATAAAAATAATTGAAGTAGAAGTTTTGAAAATTATACTTGAAATGAATATTAGATATCCAAAGATATACCTATACGAAAGTACTATCTTTATTTGAATAATCAAAAGTGAGTTTGATTATCGACACCTTATTGTTTAATAAAATAAAGAATATATCTCAGCAAATAATCGGAGTCATAGATCCTCAAATGAATATTCAAATAATATTCAATAAATAAAATAAGTTGAGTCATAAGCCCTCAAATGAATATTCGAAATAATATTCAATAAATAAATAAGCTGAGTCATAAGCCCTCGAATGAATATTCGAAATAATATTCATTAAATAATAAGCTGAGTCATAATACCTCGAATGAATATTATAAATAATATTCATTAAATAAAATAAAGGAGTCATACATCCTCAAATGAATATCCAAGTAATATTCAATAAATAATGTAAAGGAGTCATAAGTCCTCGAATGAATATTCAAGATAATATTCATTAATAAAATAAAGTTATAGAATAAACCTTATTCGATTAATAGTTTTGAAAGCTATAACCATATATATATATAAAATCTACTCGGGATCCTCGACTCCCGGTTTTAGAAAATGTTTTCACCTTTGGGTCCCTATACTAAGGGTATATGCAAATTACCGCTATTCTCTAGCATAGGTATTATCAACTGAACCAACAGATATATATGGCAAGAATACGAAACAGGCATGCATATATATACCATATTAACATGCTTCAATATATCGCAAAATTTGCTAATTAACCAACATGCATCTATCACAAGATAATGCATATACATATATACATCACAACAACAATATAACGGGTAGAAAACTTGCTTGAGCGACTGGGGGTTACGAATGGCTCGGGACGAGTCTGGTAACCTATAAACAACAAGTAAGTTGGAATTAAACCAAAGTCACTTGTAAATCTATACTCTAACCAACTCAGACTCTAACGCTCGTTTTGCGCTTACTGATTCGCTTAAGTCACTCGGGTACCCTCGGCTCCACCATTTTTAATAATTTAACCTTTACGAGTTTTAAAGCGATTCCATCGCGAGTGTCTTACCAACTGCCTAACACACTTACCATAAATGTTTCATACATTAATTAACCCTTTTTGGTCTTTAACCTATGTTTCAAAGTAAGGCGAGGGGAAAAGTTTCGTTCGCGAAACGCCGTTACTTGAAACGGTCGTTTCTCCTAAACCGTGCATCGGAATCGAACGAACTACATATCAAAACGAAGCTCGTAACATGAGCTACCTAAACATGGCAGTGGTCATAATCTAGCAGGGGGTTCTCGGGTCCTAATGTTATGCACAAAAACAGTCTAAAGAAAATCGGACGTTACGACGGCTATGTTTACGTGATTTCCCAAATTTAAACCATTCAAAACCAACCACAATTCAACCCCAAATCAATCATACAACCAACATCCATCCAAACCACATCATAACAGCCCCAACAATCCACATTAACCATTTATACTTATTCCCCACATGAACTAAAAGCTTTACTTAGGTTCTTTAACTAATTATCAAGATTTACAACTCCAACAATACCACAAAACCAACTAATCTCTACAACTCAACCAAACTTCAAACAATCAAGCATCATGCTTCACATATACTATATCAAACATATTCAATCCTAATTACTCAAAACTAAAGCTAGGGTTTGTAGTTTATACCTTCCTTGGAGAGGGGAGAATCAAGAGAATGGCTTGGAATCACCCTTAAAGTCCTTATCCAAGCTTAATCTAAACAAAACTTCAAGAACACAAATTTTAGTTCTTGAAAAACACTATTCACCATCTTCTTTCATGATTTATAGAAAAAGATTGGCTTGGAATTAGAAGCTTAGACTTATAGGGAGTATGTAACTATCCATGGGGAAGCTTAGATAATTACCTTGCTAAATAGTAAGTGGTGGAGCTTGGATCTTCAATTTTTAAGAAATGGGCCGAGAGCTAGCTTGGGAAGAAAGAGATTTTTGTGTTTTGTTTGATGAAAAATGAAATGTTTGCTTGGTTAGTTGATTTTTGTGTTGTTTTTAGTTAATTACCTTGTTGCCCTTGAGTTTGTGTGGTTAAAAAGTCACCACATCTCCTTCCTTCCCATGTCATGCTTGTGTCATCCTCATGATGTCATCCTCCCCTCCTTGTCCTCTTCTAATTGGTTGGGTGACATCATCCTCTCTAATACCTTTGATTAACTTCCTAATTGTTTGCCTAATGACCGCTGATCTGTTATACGGTTCGCTTAACTTTCATTTTCGTTTATCGTTTGAGGGATCATACCCGGGATCTTATTACTTAGGTTCCCTTAACCTTTCTCAATATATTGTATTCCTTTTATGATCCTCTCTTATAATCCTTTAATTTAAATCCTTTTTATCCTGTTACCTTATACTCAATTCTTTCCGTATCTATTGGATTTCCGGGAAAAATCAAAGTGTTCGGAATTGGATTCTGACGATCTTTACATACACTTATATACCACATAGAGTACTAATAATATCCCATAAGATCAATAACAGAACCCCTACATAGCGTGGCATGAAAATTTTTCTCATTCAGCAAACACACTATTCATAAGGGTTTCAAAAATTTCCCAAAAATTGGGGTTATTACATAAAGTGTTTGCATTTTCAGGTGGTTGGGCATATGTAAGCCGCCCTTTTTCTAGGCTGAAGAAAGGCTTCAGGAAGTTCCTTCTTGCCCTAGTTTGAGTTTCTTTAGCAAGAAGGTGTCTTCTGGAATTGTCAACTTCACTTTGTTGATGAAGATATCCAGTCCTGAGGCTCTCCTAGATTTAAGAAATGATAAAGAGACTTGCATACACCTATCAACCCCAACATCTCTAACATTAATCACAACCCTCCTTTCTTTCATCATTCCATTTGTGACTAGTAGAACCCTCAGAAAATTCATATTTCTATTAATAGCTTTCTTGTATGTGTGGCAGTTATGGTTCACTAAAACTCTCAGGAACTCTAGTAATTCACCAAACTCTTTGTCTGACCTATGTCCTTCAGCAGCCTTCTTGAGTCTCTCTTCCATACCAACCTCTTCTTGAGATGCAGATTTTAGCTTGGACTTTTCTCTCTCCATCCCCCCCTTAGTCTTGGTAGCAGGCAGAGTAGGATGTGTAGAGATCAGAGCCCTGATATTTTGGAAAGTTTCTCGAGGAGGGATGTTAAATGATGCCATGATAGCTCCCAGTGACATATTACTCTTTATTTGAGAAGAATTATGAGATTCTATCAATGACTTAATGTCATGTTGTTGGATTTGTACTTGTTGAGTGAGGTGATTGACTTTAGAAACCAGGTTGTTGTTGGATGATTGGAGTTCGGTGACTTGATTTTGAAGAGTTTGGATTTGGGGAAGTGTAGATTTAGTTGAGCTAGAAGAGACTTCACCCTCCATGTTATCCTGAAACACCCTTCTAATTTCCTCAGTCATCAAAGCTGAAGGCTCAAACCTAGATTTGTAAAGATGGTCTAGTTTGACCTTGGTGTCATTATTCTGAGATATTTCATTCTGCAGGATTGTATGAAGAGCTAAAAATGACTCTATTAGCTGCTTGATTCTGGATTCTATACTGGAGAGTGTAAAGGCATGGACAGCTTATCAAAAAATCTGACGAGTGGTTGTTTGACCTCGAGGTATTTAGATAGGAGCTCATTTATCTTCTTCTTCAGCATCTTTACTATTGTTGTGTATATGTTGTGTACTTGATAATTTCATTAACAAAACACCTTGGTAGATTTTACTTAGTGAAAAATGTAGCACTCGACGGATAAGGATTATAGTCCCAACGGATAACTCAATATAGTCCCGATGGATGATTTATTATCCATCGAGTTAGTAGCTTATGTAACAATAAGTTTGTAGCACAATTCTGCATACACATTGTTTAGATTCTGTAGTAGTACTCAAGTCATGATTGACTTTAACTAGATATGCAGAATAGGTTGATTAATTGTACATAGATGATGTCTTGTAATTCTGCATAAATGAAATGAAGTCAAGTGCCAGATTGCTACCCGACGGATAAACAACAATGCCTTTCGACGGATGATCAATAAGACAACCCGACGGATGATCATGAACTCGAAGGATGATCATGAACCCGACAGATAAAGAATTCAAATATATGTTGACAGTGACAACATAGTCACATGCGTCGAGTGTATGCAAATGGAATGTGGAAGCCTATTCAATTGGGTTTTAGAGAACAAAGAAGCATTGCCATTTCCATGCTATTATGAAGATATTCAAAGATGTTGGAATAGAGTAATGTAGTAGTATAGTATTAGACTTGATAGTTTTGTTTTATTATCTTGTCTTATTACTTTGTAATCTTGGTGATATATAAACCAAGAAGTAGCAAATAGAACAATTAACTAAGCAACCAAGAGAGAAACATTTGTATGCTGTATTCTTAGCATTTCTCTACAATCTTAGTTGTTGAAAATTTGTAAGCAGCTGTGAGCTAATTGCTACACAGAGTTCTCTTGATATATTATATATCTCTGGTGGATACATTCAAATCCACCAGAAAGTTTTTAAAGACTTGTGTTTTTAATTACATGTGTTTTGATTCATTTCAAGTTACTATTTTGCATTCTGCAAATTAATTCACACTGATATATATATTTAAGTTAGAACAATTTTATTTGTGAAAAAGTTTCAAGAATTCCATTCAACCCCCCTTCTGTAATTCTTGTTGCATTGTTAAGGGACTAATAATTGGTATCAGAGCAAGCTCTTGATAAACAAAGAGTTTAAAGATCACAACAAAACAGCAAGATGAACAAGAAGAATGTTGGAGTCAAGATTCCTTTTCTGGATAAAGATAATTATCATCACTGGAAGGTAAAGATGCATCTTCATTTACTTTCTCAAGATAAGGCCTATGTAGATTGCATAGAAAGAGGCCCTCATGTACCAATGAGAGCTGCAACTGGAAATGAGCCATCTGTCCCCAAGCCAAGGCATGAATAGTCTGATCCTGATATTGAACAAGTCAGGAAAGATAAGAAGGCCATGAATATCCTGTTCAATGGAGTTTGTAATAACCCCAAAAAAAAAAAATTTGAACTTTTTGTAACCCTTATGAATAGTGATTTTGCTGATTATGCTGAATAAGAAAACTTCTCATGCCACACTATGTAGGGGTTCTTTTATTGATATTCTGAGATCTTATTAGTACTCTATATGGTATATAAGTGTATGTAAAGATCTTCAGAATCCAAATTCGAACACTTTGATTTTTACCGAAAACCCACCCGATACAGAAAGAATTGAGTATAAGGTAACATGATTAAAAGGATTTTAATTCAAGGATTATAAGAGAGGATCATAAAAGGAATATAAAATATTGAGAAAGGTTTAAGGGAACCTAAGTAATGAGATCCCGGGTATGATCCCTCAAACGATAAACGAGAACGAAAGTTAAGCGAACCGTATAACAGATAAGCGGTCATTAGCCAAGTAATTAGGGGTTAATCAAAGAGGTTAGTGGGTGATGATGTCATCATACCAATAAGAAGAAAACAAGGGTAAGAAGATGACATAAGAAAGATGACATATGTATGGTGATATAAGCATGACAAATAGAAAGGTTAGTTGGTTGATTGTGAGCCATGTAATTTTTACCATGGTAAATTTAATTAGCAAACAAGAGAAGCAACCAAGCCAAAAGAAATCATAACACAAAAATTGAGAAGTTGACTTTGTTTTTCCACAAGAAGCTCTCGGCCAAAAACCAGATCAGAAACTTCAAACTACCATATCTCCTTCAATACTCACTCAAATAGTATGTTCTATATCTCTTTGGAAAGGTATTGAGATGGCCTACAACTCTTGTTCACAAGTCTCGTCCAAATAAGCATGGTAAGACCCTCGTTTTGACAGTTCTTTCAATCTGACTTTTAGAAACTTCAAAACCTAACTTTGTGTTCTTGATTTCTTTGGAAAGATCAAGCTTGTAGGAGGCTCCCTAAGACTTCCTAGCTACTCTAATCACTCCAAAGAAGGTATAACACCTCCAAACCCTAACTTTACTTTGAGTATTAAGATGGTTTTGATGGTTATAGTAAATGAGAAGCATGATGCTTGTGTGTTGAGAGTTTGGATTGAATTTGTAGTGATTTGGATGTTAAAATCTTTTTTATAGTTAATGAAACTTAAGTATAGCTAGTAGTTCATGTGTAGGGTTTTATAAATTGGAAAATCTTGAGGTTTGGGGACTGATGTAGTAAGGTTTGGATGAGGGTTGGTTGTATTGTTGGTTGTGAGTTGAATGGTGGTTGTTTGGAGTGGTTTAAAACTTGGTAATCGCGTAAACATAGCCGTCGTAATGTCCAATTTCATACAACTGCTTGTTCTTAATGTTCGGGACAGAGAGCTAACTATTGAATCTGTGACTTTTCCATGTTTAGTTAGATTATGTCGTAAGCTTCGTTTTGATATGTGTTCGCTTGAATCCGATGTACGGTTTAGGAGAAACGATCGTTTTAAGTAACGGCATTTCGCGAACGAACCATTACCCCTTGCCTTACTTTGAAACCTTGGTTAAGGCCCTTAAATGACTAACTGGAGTATGAAACAATTATGTAAAGTGGATTAGGCAGTTGGTAGAGTACTCACGAAAGAATCACCTTAAAATTCGTAACGGTTAATTTATTAAAAATGGTGGAGCCGAGGGTACTCGAGCGACTTATGTAAATCGCTAAGCGCAAAAGCGAACGTTAGGGTCTAAGTGGTTAAAAAAACTAGTTTCTTAAGCGACCGTGGTCTAATTCCAGATTATGTTATTGTTCATAGGTTACCAGACCCAGTCTAAGCTTAAGTCTATTCCGGGAACACTCAGGCAAGTTTTCTACCCGTTATACTGCTGTTGTGATGTAAATATATGTATATGCATTATCTTGTGATAAGTGCATGATTGTTATTAGCAAATTTTGCGATATGTTGGAGCATGCTGATATGGTATATATGCATGTCTGTTTCGTAATCTTGACATCTAATTGTTGATTCAAATGCTTATAAGTTGCATAATACCTATGCTAGAGATAAACAGTAGTTGCGTATACCCTTAGTATAGGGGACCCAAAGGTGAACATTTTCTAAACCGGGAGTCGATGTTCCCGAGTATAATATATATATATATATATATTTATTTATTTATATATATATATATATAGATATAGTTTTCAAAACTATTAATCGAATAAGGTTTATTCGATAACTTTATTTTATTTAATGAATATTATTTTGAATATTCATTCGAGGACTTATGACTCCACTTATTTTATTAAATGAATATTATTTTGAATATTTATTCGAGGACTTATGACTCCGCTTCTTTTATTAAATAATATTCTTTATTTTATTAAAGAATAATGTTTCGATAATCAAACTTATTTTCGATTATTCAAATAAAGATCGTACTTTCGTATAAGTATATCTTTGGTTATTTATTATTCATTACAATTATAAGTTTTAAAACTTCTACATCAATTATTTTTATAAGGATTATCCTTGTGGGAATATTATTTAAATAATAATATTCAGATATTTTCTAATATATCGGGACTGATTTATTTTATTAAATCAGCATTACTCCAAACATTCTTAAAAATGTTTTCGAGTCTTCAAAATGATTTTAAAAGTTAGAGCGGATCCCAAAACTCGTTTTCAAATTTAAGATCTTCCTTTCGAAGGGGATTTAAATACTCGCTCAAAAATCTGAGGGATCCGGCTCCGTGATGTATTCTTATATTCGCAACAAGGATGCTGTTTTGATAAAAGAGTTTTTGATTACTTACCCAACACTCGGGAAGTAAAATTCTTGGAATAAGTTAATCCATTAACAGGCATCGCCTGGGAAATATCGGTTAGTTTTTCTTTCCAACTAAATGCGACTTCTTGGTGGAGTCGTATCAACAAGTTCCTACTTGGGGAAAGGGGAGACGAGCTTTACATTTTAGAGTCATGGATTTCATCTGAACTAGGAGTGGCGTAAGTGGTCGAGTGGCGCCGGCCCAACCTTATTTATTGGCCCAAATGGCCCGGAAGTTCCGCTAAGACGGTCCATTCCTTAAGAGTCCAGGGTTCGGTTGACAAGTAAATCCGACTGTTCTCCTCTACATGTAGAAAATGGTGGGGTTACACTACTGCGAATGATCATCGTAAGTGGTCTTCCTGGCGCGGTAAACTCCCGTAATGAGTTCATCATCCAATTGGATATTTCTGCAACACTACCCAGAGCACTTCGATAGAAAGGCTACGGCTGGGCGATTGTTGAGTGTTGGCAGGGTCAAGTTTTCAAAATGATGTTTTCATCAAATGAAGTATCTCGTAACTTCATTTCATTTTAATGATATTTCAAAGATTGATTCTATACAAGTTTTATCGTGTAGCTTCATCTATGGGATGAACTATTTATACCTTGAACGGTGGTAGTTCAAGTAGTATTCGGAAAAAGATATAAGTATATTGGAGTATCATATAACTTCATCTTTTCAACTTATATCTAGTTAATGATTATCTTATGAATGACAAAGGTTTTCAGAAAAATGTTTAGACAAGGTTAGATATATGAGATCACCTTGCAACGATATTTTTATACAGTTACAAACTGAAACTCTGTGTATATTATACATGTCAGAGGATTTCAAAGATTGTGAAAAGTATATATGTATATATATATACTGAATATTTTGCGACTTGGTCGCGTTAAGATATTAACTTGGTTCAATTCTTCTTGACCAAGACTTTCATGAGTGCTATGAGAATGCTCATATATTGTTATTCATTATACATATTATTTCGGTGGGCTTGTTGCTCACCCTTGCTTTCTTCTTTCATCACACAACAACAGATAGACAAGATGAACAGGATCAAGCTCCCAATTCGTGAGCGGTTAGGAAACGTTCCGCAGTTTCCTGTAGGCGTTGATGCCGTTGTAGTTGAGGTAGGAACTACCAGTAGGCTAGGCTTTCAACTTTTGTTGTACCGGACTTATGTATCTATATGAATTGTAATAATGGCAAATAAATGTAAATTTATTCAGAAACCCTCTTGAGGTGTAATGGCTTATAATGTGGAATAAAATGACTTGTGTTATTTTTGGTATTCATCTCTGAGACTATAACTTGTGGCGTGTGTGTGTATATTGTGGGGTCACAGTACGGAGTAGTTGATTGTTTATTAAGATTGGGTGTTATTAAGGGAAATGGAACTCGTGACAACCCGGATCCCCGACCCCGGATTTGGGGGTGTTACAGAGTTGATGGTGATATGTTTGACAACATCATCAATTGCAAAACTGCCAAGGATGTTTGGGATACAATACAGAATATCTGTGATGGCACTGAGCAAGTTAGAGAAAATAAGATGCAGCTACTGATTCAGCAATATGAGCATTTTTATAGTGAAGAAAGTGAGTCTCTCACTGACATCTTTAGTAGGTTTCTAAAACTACTAAATGCTCTGAAGCTGCATGGAATGGTCTATCAGACAAAAGACTCCAATCTGAAGTTCCTTAGATCTCTTCCAAAGGAATGGAAACCTATAATAGTCTCATTAAGAAACTCTCAAGATTATAAGGAGTTTACTATAGAGAGACTGTATGGCATCCTGAAAACCTATGAGCTTGAAATAGAAAAAGATGAGAGGATAGAGAGAGAAAAGAAGAAAGGAGGATCCATTGCACTAGTTGTTGAGTTAGAAAAAGAGAAGGAGATGAAGATGGAAGCTGTTAAATCAACTTCAAAGGTCTGCGAAAACAAGGGCAAGGGGCTGGCAGCAGAAAATGAAGATTCTTTGAGCCAAGATGACATGGAAGATATTGATGAACATCTAGCATTTCTTTCCAGAAGATTTGCCAAGCTGAAGTTCAAGAAGAACTTTGGAGCAGCTAAGCCAAATAGAAACATGGTGGATAAATCAAAATTCAAGTGTTTCAAATGTGGCTTGGCAGGGCACTTTGCCATTGAGTGTAGAAAGTCAGATTCTAACAAAAAGAAGTTTGAGCTTGTGGATTATAAACAGAAATACTTTGAGCTCCTCAAACAAAAGGAAAGGGCTTTTATTACACAAGAAAATGACTGGGCTGCAGATGGTCTGGATGAGGATGAGGATGTCAGCTATATCAATCTAGCCCTAATGGCCAAGTCTGATGAAACAGAGACAAGTTCTTGAATTAATCAGGTAATCACCACTAACCTTGCACATTTATCTAAAGCTGAGTGTAATGATGCTATAAATGACATTTCTACAGAATTAAATCATTTGCGTGTTACACTTAAGTCTCTCACTAAAGAAAATGCTAAAATCAAAGAAAACAATTTGTTTTTGAGTGAGAGGAATAATGTGCTAGAGTCTCAGTTCATTGAATTTTAAAAATTAAGAATTGAGTGTAAAATTGCTAAGGATGAATTAACTGAGTCCTTGAAGAAAGAAGAGATCTTGAAGAAGCGGCTTGAACGTGAACATGAGGTGATTAAGGCATGGAAAACATCTAGAGATGTTCATGCTCAAATCATGAAAGTTCAAGGGATTGAGTCCTTTTGTGATGCAGCCTGGAAGAAGAACAAGGAGAAGCTGGAATCCAATTTGGTGGAAGGATTGCTAACAGATGTTGACTCGATGGATGATGAGGGTCATCCGTCGGATAGCAAAAAGGGTTATCCGTCGAGTGACATAAATCCTCATCCGTCGACTGTGAGCAAGCCTGTGAGTAAAGCCAAGCTTGTCAAGTTAAATGAGAGATATGGATCAGTTTCCAAG
This sequence comes from Apium graveolens, assembly GCF_009905375.1. Lineage (NCBI taxonomy): Eukaryota > Viridiplantae > Streptophyta > Magnoliopsida > Apiales > Apiaceae > Apium > Apium graveolens. The sequence goes on from NC_133654.1 coordinate 52,837,758, forward strand.
AATTTTGTTCCAAGAGAATCTAGTTAAGTGAAGAAGGAGAAGAAGGCTAATGGTGGTCATATGACTGTCAAGCAATTGAGTGACAGACTTGAAAAGATTGAGGTTAAAACAGAGGCTAAAAGGAAAAATAATAGAAATGGTAAAGTAGGGATTAACAAACACAATAACTACACACCTGATAAATATGCTCCTAGAAAAATCTGTGTCAATGTGGTAGTGTAAATCATTTATCTGTTAATTGCAAATCTGCCATGCCTACTTCCATATCTGTGCCACCTCACTTTCCCAACATGAATTCCATGCCTCATATGCCTATGAATGCTATGTCTACACAGAATATGAATGCACAGTTTGCTAATATGCCATTTGCACCTAATCCTTATTTTGCTGCATTCAGTATGCCACAAATGCCATTTAACATGCCTTACTGGAATAACATGTTCACTAATAGCATGTCATTCCTTGTTAATCATAATTTGCATGATAATTCTACTATAATGAATGGTTTCAAAGGTTCAACTCAAATGACTAAGGATGAATCTGATATCCCCAAGTCAAATGAGATCAAACCTAAGAAACAGAAAAAGAAAGCTAACAAGGCAAGACCCAAGGAAACTTGGGTACCAAAATCAACTTGATTTGATTTTGATGTGTGCAGGGTAATAGAAAGAATCTATGGTACTTGGATAGTGGTTGTTCAAGACACATGACTGGTGATTCTACCCTGCTCACAGAGTTCAAGGAGAGAGCTGGCCCTAGTATTACTTTTGGAGATGACAGCAAGGGTTATACTGTGGGATATGGCTTGATTTTAAAAGACAATGTCATCATTGAGGAAGTTGCCTTAGTGGATGGTCTCAAGCATAATTTGCCTTAGTGGATGCTCTCAGGCATAATTTGATGAGTATTTAGTAACTTTCAACTCAGGAGCCTGTGTTGTGACTAACAAGAGGAGCAACAAAGTGGTTCTCACTGGTGTGAGAAAAGGAAATGTGTACCTAGCTGCCTTCAACTCATCAAATGCAAGTCAGGATGAAAGTTGGTTATGACACAAGAAGCTATCCCATTTGAACTTCAAGACCTTGAATGAACTAGTAAAAAAAGAACTGGTTAGAGGCATTCCTCAAGTGGAGTTTTCTAAGGATGGATTGTGTGATGCCTGTCAAAAAGGAAAGCAGATCAAAGCATCATTCAGGAAGAAGCTTGATTCAACAATTGAAGAACCTTTGCAACTGCTACACATGGATTTGTTTAGACTAGTCAATGTGTTGTCCATTTCAAGGAAAAGATTTTGCCTAGTAATTGTAGATGATTTCTCAAACTTCTCTTGGACATATTTCCTAAATTCTAAAGATGAGGCTAGTAAAATCATCATCAATCACATAAGGCAAGTCAATAATCATCCTGATTTCAAAGTAAGAAAAATCGGGGGTGACAATGGAACTGAGTTCAAGAATTCTGCCATGAGAGCATTTTGTGAAGAAAATGGAATTTTGCATGAGTTTTCAACAGCAAGAACTCCACAACAGAATGGAGTAGTGGAAAGGAAGAACATATCACTTATTGAAGCTGCTAGGACAATGCTTGAAGAATCTAAATTACCAACATATTTCTAGGCTGAAGCTGTATATACTGCATGCTACACTCAGAATATCTCTTTAGTTAATCAAGAAAAATGTATGACACCCTACCAATTGTTCAAGAACAAGAAGCCAACTCTAAATTTTCTTCATGTCTTTGGCTGCAAATGTTATATCTTGAGAAATCAAACTGATCAGAATGGGAAGTTTGATGCTAAAGTAAATGAAGGAATTTTTGTTGGATATGCTGTTGGTAAAGCATATAGAGTCTACAATCTAAGAACCAACATTGTTGTGGAATCAATACATGTTGTGCTTGATGATAAAAAGATTGAAGGACTGCAAGATGGAGACTACCATGAGAGCCTCAAATTTGACAATGTGGAGATGGTTAGTGATGACAGTGATGATGAAAGTGATCAAGAAACAGTATCAGAGGATGATGTAGAAAAATCTACTACCAATGAAGCATAAAATTCAACATCTGTCGAGTTGCATAAAGCTTCATCCGTCAAGAGACAATCTGCCTTATCCGTCAGAAGGCAACCTGCTTCATCCGTTGGTACTCAAAATTCACCATCCGTCGGGTTATCAAAAGGAGCTGGGAGTCAGGATAGATCACTTACAGAGAGCTCCCCTTTCTCAAATCAAAGATCCATTAACTCAGGGGGAGTTTCTATCAATCAAAACTCAATCACACATCAAGACAACAATGAGGCCTCTTCATCTAGAGCTAATCTACCTCAACAAAGAAAATGGACAAAAGATCACCCCTTTGAGCTCATAATTGGTGATGTATCTTCTAGAGTTCAAACAAGGAGAGCAACTCAAGAAGAATGTCTATATAGCAGCTTCCTTTCTAAGGAAGAACCAAGGAAGGTAGAAGAAGCTTTGTTGGATCCTGATTGGATTTTAGCTATGCAGGAGGAGCTAAATCAATTTGAGAGGAATAAGGTATGGAAGCTGGTGCCCAAGCCTAGAAGAAAGAATCCAATTGACACTAAATGGGTATTCAAAAACAAGATGGATAAAAATGGCATAGTAGTCAGGAACAAAGCTAGATTGGTTGCTAAGGGCTATTGTCAACAAGAAGGAATAGATTTTGATGAAACATTTGCTCATGTTGCAAGACTTGTAGCCATCATAATCTTCTTAGCCTATGCAGCCCATGCCAATTTCAAGGTCTATCAAATGGATGTCAAAAGTGCCTTTCTGAATGGAGACTTGGAGGAGGAAGTCTATGTTAGTCAGCCTCCTGGTTTTGAAGATCCAAATTTTCCAGAATATGTCTACTATCTTTTGAAAGCACTTTATGGACTGAAGCAAGCACCTAGAGCCTGGTATGACACTTTATCAAAGTTCCTTTTGGAAAATCACTTCACAAGAGGTACTGTAGATAAAGCTTTATTCTTTAGAAATATTAATGGCTCTAGTATACGTGTTCAAATTTATGTAGAAGACATTATTTTTGGCTCTATAGATGAAAAACTTTGTAAAAAGTTTGCCAAATTGATGCAGAGTAAGTATGAAATGAGTATGATGGGAGAACATACTTACTTTCTTGGTTTGCAAGTTAAGAAAGTTGGTGATGGAATATTCATTAGTCAAACTAAATACATTTATGATCTTTTAAAAAAGTTTGATCTAATGGATTGCACATCTGCAAAAACTCCCATGGCCACTGCAACTAAGCTTGAATTAAACACTAATGAAAAGTCTGTGAATATTTCAAGTTATAGGGGTATGGTTGGCTCACTTCTGTACTTAACAGCTAGTAGGCCAGATATAATGTTTGCTACATGTTTATGTGCTAGATTTCAGGCTGATCCTAGAGAATCTCACTTAGTAGCTATTAAGAGAATTTTCAGATATCTCAAGGGAACACCAAAAATTGGAATTTGGTACCCTAGATATTCTGGTTTTGATCTAACTGGTTATTCAGATGCAGATTATGCAGGTTGTAGAATTGATAGAAAAAGTACAACAGGAACTTGTCAATTTCTAGGAAATAAGCTTGTGTCATGGTTCAGTAAAAAGCAAAATTCGGTTTCGACATCTACAGCTGAAGCTGAATATATTGCTGCTGGCAGTTGCTGTGCACATATTTTGTAGATGAAAAATCAATTGCTAGACTATGGTCTGCAAGTTGAGAGGATTCCTATTTTATGTGATAACACAAGTGCAATTGCCATCACTGAAAATCTAGTACAACATTCAAGGACAAAGTACATAGACATCAAGTACCACTTCATAAGGGAACATGTAATTAATGGTACTGTGGAACTACATTTTGTTCCAATTGAAAAGCAGCTTGCAGATATTTTTACCAAGCCACTGGATGAATCCAGCTTCTCAAGGTTGGTAAGTGAGTTAGGTATGCTTAATTACTCTTAAATCTTTCCAGATAATTTGCAGGTTGTTATGCAGCCAAAAATTTAATTGATTTTTCAGTCTAAGATGGAATTTTTGCTAAGTCAAAATTTACATCTCGACGGATGATCTTTATCCATCGAGTTTGATCATCCGTCGGAATATTGCTTGTAAATAAAATCAATTATTTTTCTGGAATATTTTATAACTCGATGGATAACAGTTTATCCTCATCCGTCGAATTATCTTAATCTTAGCCGTTAATTTCCTGAACATTATCCATCGAGTATACTTACAGTTTGTAAGCATAACACGACGGATAATGGATGGAATTTTTAAAGTTTATTTTTAAACGGCTATTTTAGGAAATTTTCATTGGTTACTTTATTTTACTTTATTATTTATGACAGTTATTTTTGAGATAGTATAAAAGCTTATCTCAATTCCATTGCTTTTTTTATCATTCTCAAATTATCTGCTCTTAATTCTCTCTTTCTCAAAAGCAATTAGCATCTCTATCTCTGCAATTTCCACTCTCTAACAATGGCACCAGTGGTCAAAATCATGTCACAAACTGGATACATCTATCAGGAAGAACAACTTCATGGCTCTAGTAAACAAGGGGATTCAATATTCAAGTGACTACCACAAAATAATGGATTTTGTGAAGAACTGCAAACTCAACTATGCAATGCTAGAATCACCCACCATCTTCTGTGAGGTTGTTGGAGAGATGTGGACTACTGCTTCATAGAACTCGACAGATAAGACCATCACACTCACCATTAAAGGTAAGGAATTCTGTATTAATGGTGATGTTATCAAAGCATGTTTCAAGATTCCTGATAATACTGTGACCTCACCACACAGAGACACTGATATAGTTAATATGCTTAATTCCATGAACTATGTTCTTTCTACTTCTAAGTTAAGTGACATTAGGAGATTGGGTCTTAGGAAGGAATGGAGTTTCATGTGTGATGTAGTGACCAAGGTCTTTTCTGGTAAAATTAGTAATTTTGATTATGTCAATATTTCCATGCTTAACATGCTTTACATGCTAGTTACAGTAAGTTCTTTAATTTCAGTGATCTTGTTTTGTTTGAGTTGGGATTTAAATTAGGAGAGTTAAATAAGAGGGGCAAAAAAGTTTATTATGCTAGATTTTTCATGATGTTAGCTAACCACCTCTCTGAGGAAATTGTACTTGAGAACCCAAACAACAAATTAGATTGTTGGGTTCAAGAAAGAAGAATTATTGCAGATTTGAACAGGGCAAATCATCATAGAGAAGTTCCACTGTTCTATTTCCCTGTAATAGAAGCACCTCTGGTAAGTGAGGTAAGTTCATATGTCCCTACTATTCCAACCTCACAAATTTCTTTGCATTCTAGTGTAACAATGGCAATTGTGTCATTGACCCAACAGGTGCCTACCCAAGCTACTAAATCATCAAAAATTTCAAAATCCAAATCAAAGAAAGCCCCCTCTGGTATCTCTCAAAAGATGCCAGTTGCAAAATCTACCAAAACTAAAGAGGGGAGTGTGAAGGTGGGTAAGGTAGGTGAGGGACATGGTGAAAATAAAAGAAACCCTAAGAATAAGGATGGAGAGTTGAGTGGTTCCCAGCCTAGCCACATTGCAGTTTCCTAACAAACTGCATTGATTAATAAGGATAAAAGCTCATTTCTAGTTGCATCCTCCCAAAAGGATGTGGCTATTCAACAAAACTCTCAGCCAAGAGCACAGGTCAAAAGGGTAAGGGACAGCTCACCCCAAACTTATGCCAGAAAGAAGAAATCCAAGACCTTTGGGGATGCACAGGGTTCACATACTGTACAAACTGGTACTAAAGACACATTCACTGCACCTTCACAAATTCAGCTTGATGTGGCTCCAAGAAATGTGGAGTCACAGCAAAAATCATTAATTATAGAAGCACCTCAAATACCAAATTCTCCCATAAACTCTCTAGATGTGGAAATGATCAACACATCAATTCCTGATTCCCCTTCTTTAACTTTATTGGGGAAGCCAAAATCTATTGCAAGTGAGCATCATCTTTTGGATGATTTGTTGGCTCACTTGCCAATTCTTTCAGGAACTGTAGAAACATCTGTGCCCAAAATATCATCAATCAACACAGAGTCCACAATAGTTTCAATTCCAAGTTCATTCATTTCTACTCTCTCGATGGATATTGCTCATCCGTCGAGTAGTGATTGTATCCCGACGGATAAGCTTAACAGCATTTATCCGTCGAATAGTCAAACTGCTAACCCGATGGATATTCCTCATCCGTTGGGTGTCTCTGCACAACTTCAAATTTCATCTATTATCTCTAGTGCAGAAGACTTAGTGGTTGTACAGTCACTCTTAGGATTGAGGGAAGAGAGTGTTATGAGTGAGAGTCTGGGTTGCTCCCAGGAAAAAGGAGAGAAAAATATGCAATCTATTTCTTCAGGATTGGCAAAAGAGAGTGAAAGGAGTCCCACCTTATATGGTGAAAGTGAGGGTGTGAGGCTGGGAAGCCAGGGTGAGACCCTGATGTAACAAAAGAGAGAACACAAGAGAAATGCAGGTAAAGGAGCTATAAGGATGGATGTCATTGCTAGTGAGTTAATGAATGTCCAGGATGCAGACAGGGAGGGACTATCTCAGCAATCTTAAGCTGTTATAGATTCCACCTCCCTTGATGCTGAAGCATTTACTCACCCTGTTCCAGTTTATCAACTTCTAGCTGAACAGGGCAATGACAATGTAGAAAGGATGCTCAATTTGGTGCATACCACTCAGTCAATTCTAAGAGTTAAGGATGCCATCACAACTTTGCCCTCTACAGCTGGTAATGTTGATTATGAGACTGGTGGTTCAGCAGATTTCTTTGGAAATGAAGGTGGAGATAGTGAAGAAGAGCCATTGGACATAGGGGAGAAGTAGGTTCCAGTTCAAGATCAGGCATGCCATCATGGGCATTTTCAAAACATTGTGATGAACACTACTTCAAGACAACCCTGATCCAACTCATAAATCAGACAAATTCTGCTCTTCAAACCACTACAAATGCCAACACCAAGAAGCTCCTTCAAGCACATCTTGCTTCTCTGCAACTACAACAGATTCAAGGCTTCCAACATGCTAGAGATGTCAACACCATCAAGGGTGATATTGATGAGATGAAAAAGGCTATTTCTGACAAGATGGACTCTAAGCTTCCAGAAGCTACAATGCTTGACATCAAAAGACAACTCAGGAAAAGTTCTGATCTTCCCACAAAGAGAGATGCTTTAGATACAAGAATGTCAGTTATGGAAGCATCTCTAACAGCCATTCATCTTCATCAAGCTCAACAAACAGACTTGCTTCAGAAACTGGTGGTTGCACAAACCTCCTCCTCTACTCAACTTGATGATAACAAAAAGGGGGAGAAAGGACCAAGTGAGGGGGAGAAGCTTCAAATTCAAATCAGTAAAGTAATTGTGCCTACAATTGCTTTCACCAAGCCACCAGTAACAGACGGTATTGATCTGATCAATGCAGCAACAGCCAATTTAAGAAAAGCTAAAAAGGAGCAGTTGAAGCCAATCAACTGGGAGAAAATTGATGAGGACATACAAAAGAAGTTTGGGCTAGTAAAGGAGCCAGTAAAGTCAACCATTCATCACTCTCAAGTCAAGCAGATCTCTGTGAATGAAATGAGCATGAACTATCTGGAAAGAGGGGAGCCATCCTGCATCAAATCTCCAAAGGCTGAAATTATTCTGAAGCCAAGGGTGAACTATCCAAAATCATCATTAAATAACCCTTTAGATACAGTATATGAGACACCTAAGCCTGATGAGAAGAAGCTTCTGTCAAGATCAATTGCCTTCTACAAGGATCCAGCTGATTCAGCCTTAAAAAGGAGAATTGCTAAAGTTTTCAGGAATGGGAAAGAAATTTGTGTGGTGGCTGGACATCCTCAATTTGCTCAAGCAAAAAGAGAAGAAAAGGTAAGATTGAAGCAAGAAAAGAAGCAAGCTATTCTAAATGCCAAAAAGGCTAAGCAAAAGAAAGAGCAAGCTGTTATCTTGACCAAGCTACAAGCTATGAAACCAACACAACAGATTCCTGCTCAGCCATCTGAAATCACTGAATCTCAAGATCCAAATAAGCAAGTTGAATCACAACAGAAGAAATCTCAGAGATACAAGTAATTGGCCAAAAGAACCAAAAGGAAATTGAACTTTGTTGGTAAGGAATTGGAGGATCAGTTTCCCAAGGAATCCACTTCAACTACAACTCAAACATCAAAACCCTCTGTGGTATTTGAAGACATCCAGGTGCTGGATCCTTACAAGAATATTCATGGTGAACCTATTGTGCCTAAGGATCAACCAATAGACTGGGAAAGCCTACCAATTCCTGACTTCAATCTGCCAATCTTAACAAGCCAAAGAGAACAAAGTCAAAAGCAGTCAAGAAAGTGAAGTTGTCACCTCTCAAATCCAAATCTCTAGTCAAAGCTCAATCTAAAGTCAACAAGGGAGATTACATGTACTTGTGTGACATCAAGGAGTTCTCTGATCTAAATCTCTATCTAGATGAACTAGAAGAAGTGAGAGGGATTGATGCATATAGAAACCTACCTGAAAGGTTAGTTTTCAAGTATAAAGGAGGAAAGGAGATTCAATGACCCCTTCAAGAAATCCAAGTTGTACTGATAAAGGTTTATTCATCTTTCCAGAAGAACTTTGGGTTCAATGTAACTGCAAGAAGATTGGTTCTAAAGAAGATTGAAGAACTGAGGAGTATTAGAGCTAAAGATGCACTCCCAAAGACTCTAATTATTCCTTATACAGGGAGAAAAGTGCATCTAAGGCCCTACTGGCTGATGGAGTTCATGGATGACAAAGGAGTTAGAAGATTTTTCAGATTAGAAGACCAATTGAGCATCTCTAGCAATGAGACTCTCTTGGAGATGCAAGAAAAGCTAAATCTCTTTGAATCTGATGAACTGGAATTCCACAGACAACTCCAAAATCAGATAGAAGAAAACAACAGAAAGCTTGGAAAGAGATCCAGACCTTCAAGGAACTAGATAAATCTGCTCAGGCTAGAGGAGCACCTTGAAAATGACTGTGAGCTAAACTTTGTAAATTTTGTTAAATGATGCACTTTACAGTTGTATCTACTTACTTTCAAAGTTGTATTTTTAGGGTGTTTTTTTATCATCAAGTTTCTTTTAATTTATGGCTACAATTCCAGTAGACATAAATTGGGGGAGATTGTTATGTATATGTTATGTACTTGATGATTTCATTAACAAAACACCTTGGTAGATTTTACTTAGTGAAAAATAAAGCACTCGACGGATAATGATTATAGTCCCGACGGATATCTCAATATAGTCCTGATGGATGATTATTTATTATCCATCGAGTGAGTAGCTTATGTAACAATAAGTTTGTAGCACATTTCTGCATACACATTGTTTAGATTCTGTAGTAGTACTCAAGTCATGATTGACTTTAACTAGATATGCAGAATAGGTTGATTAATTTTACATAGATGATGTCTTGTAATTCTGCATTAATGAAATGAAGTCAAGTGCCAGATTGCTACCCGACAGATAAACAATAATGCCATTCGACGGATGATCAACAAGACAACCCGACGGATGATTATGAACTTGAAGGATGATCATGAACCCGACGGATAAGGAATTCAAATATCTGTTGACAGTGACAACAAAGTCACATGCGTCGAGTGTATACAAATGGAATGTGGAAGCCTATTCAACTGGGTTTTAGAGAACAAAGAAGCATTGCCATTTCCATGCTATTATGAAGATAGTCAAAGATGCTGGAATAGAGTAATGAAGTAACATAATATTAGACTTGATAGTTTTGTTCTATTATCTTGTCTTATTACTTTGTAATCTTGGTGATATATAAATCCAGAAGTAGCAAATAGAACAATTAACTAAGAAACCAAGAGAGAAACATTTGTAAGCTGTATTCTTAGCATTTCTCTACAATCTTAGTTGTTGACAATTTGTAAGCAGCTGTGAGCTAATTGCTACATAAAGTTCTCTTGATATATTATATATCTCTGGTGGATACATTCAAATCCACCAGAAAGTTTTTAAAGACTTGTGTTTTTAATTACTTGTGTTTTGATTCATTTCAAATTACTATTCCGCACTCTGCAAATTAATTCACACTGATATATATTTAAGTTAGAACAATTTTATTTGTGAAAAAGTTTCAAGAATTCCATTCAACCGCCTTTTGTAATTCTTTTTGCATTGTTAAGGAACTAACAACTATGCTTTTCTGATGACCATTCAAATTTTTCTCCAGTGCTTTCCCAATATAGTTGAATGCTTTAAGTTGGGATTTGTAAACTGCTGTAATGATATCATACACTTCCTGAGAAGTAAGCTCCTTGGCATTGCTACCCAGAATGGTGACATACTCCTCTATGAACCTTAAAAAGGCCTCTTCCATGTCTATAATGAATGATTTTGACAACCATGCATCAATATTGCCATCCTGTTGAGCTTCATCCATAATTTTATCCTACTGAGCTTCAAAATCTTCTTTATGAGCCGAGAGAACGACTTGATAATCTTGGTTGGACATGCCTAAAGTTAGTAGTTGTTGAGCAATGTTTGCAAGTCCTTCTATCTGATCCAGAAGCATGTCATCTACTAAAGTTGGTTGAGCTTGAGTATCTTCGAGCCATTCTGCTAGAAGGTTTGTAGGTGGTTGAGTTGATGTAGATGAAATGCTAATATTTAGGTTTGAGGTGCTTCGGGTGATAGGGACACCTGTAACTGAAGTCACAGTTTGACTCACACAGTTGGAATTGTCATTTTGAGAGTGTGTTATTCACCCTGAGAGTGAACTTCCATTCAAATTGGAGGGGAGTTAGCCAGGCTATTGTCATGTACCATGACCTCAAATCCTTATTCTTCTTACACAGAACTGGAACTTGAAGGTGCCTTTTCTCTTTCCTCCTCATTTGATGGATCATTGGAAATTTTACCCATAGTATCAATTACAGATACAATATTAGCTAGGGTTGTGAGGGAATTTGATCCTCCTAGAGGACCCTCTAGGTGAATTAGAGAGGAGTTATGTAGCTCATCCTCAGAAGTACTACCCTCAAACCTTGTGGCCTATGAAGGCTCATTAACATATAAAGGTGCATGATCTTGTACAGGGTGTTCAGTTAAAACTGATGAAACCCCTGTGTTTGTGGTAATGTCATCAAGCTCCCTCTCAGCACATGGCCTCTCACCATCTAAGGATTAGTTTTTAGTGATGAGCACAGTTTCAAGAACTGTGTCACTTGATTTTGGCAAGGCTTGAGAAGGGGATTCAAACCCTACATTATATGAAGAATTTTTTTAAGAAATAAGAGAAGAAGTGATTTCAGCATTGAGTGTTGGAAAATCCCCCTGAGCAGAAGAGGGAGTTTTAAGTGATGTTCTCCCAATTTGTGTTCCATCCTTATGACTTCTTTCACCCTCTTAAGAGTGCTCAAGATGGGGTGTAGACTATTTATAAGGTGCATATGAGAGAATATGTTTTTCAATAGTGACACTTTATTGAGAAGATGTCACTAGAGTCTCTTTAGATCCGTTATTTAAATCTATATTTTTTTGGAAATACAGAAGTACCTAATAGAGTGAGCTCAATCTTCCTACTTCTAGGTCTTTTGACAAGGTGATTCTCATCCTCATTAGGTTGCTTTTCACTCTCATCAATCACACTCAATGGTATATTTTTCCTCTTCTTTTTACTAACTCCATCCTTTTTAGCGGATGAAGAATTTGGCTTTCTACCATCTAGGGGTTTGGAAGAAGAGGTTTCAGCTGTAGAAGGCTCCTGTGGGATGTCCTATTTTTGCACTTCTACAGGACTAGGAATTATAGTTGTACTAGTAGTTGTGAAGCTCCTTATATCAGGCATAGGGTAAGGGTAAGTTTGAAATTTTTCTAACATGAAGTTATGAGACTGAGACTTACTCCTACTTGATTTTTCCTGTTTAGTTGTCCAAATAAAACTTTGGACACTGACTTAGAAATGCCTATTAAACTTGTGTCTATTCCTTTAATTAAATGGATGTCATTTACCTTAGGGTTTAAGACAAACATTATAAACCTAGGATATAAAATATCCTTACCTCTTGTCTTCAAAGGCATAGTAAGCCTTGTGCTTAGCTCACTCAGGATCAAGCTTCCAACATCCAAGTGTCTGTCATAGGACATAGAGAAGACCAGCTTCTAAACCACACTAGAGATTTGGTCAAAACCAGTCTTCCTTCAAGTGAAGGTCCTTAAAAATGTGTCAAACACAAAAATCACTCCCTCATGAGATACTTCTTGTTCAACCTTGCTAGATCAATAGTATCTACATAATGAATGAAGTCCATGAAGTCTCCAATCTTCTGAGAAGTGGGAGCTGCAACTTATTTATCCATAGGTATCCCTAGAGCATTGTTCAAGTCCTTGGTATTAAATTCCACAGCTACCCCTTAATTGTGCACCCCCACCCCTAGAACACATTCAAGACTTCTAGATACAGAGTAGATTTTGCAATAAAATCTCATGCTTGATAAGATTCTGAAATAAATTTTACAAAGCACTTGAAGTTATCAGGTGCTTGATTTGGTTTAACAAAAGCAAGAAAATTAGTTCTTTCCGTAGGGGCTACATCTTTTTTCAGTGTTTGAGTTGGATGTCATTTGAGAGTTTAAAAGAAATGAGTTGGTAAATTTTTCGAGGAGAAACGCTTATAGAGAAAAGAAATTTGAGGGAAATCACTGTAATTAGGTCAAAATAGTTCTCGAGAAAGGAAAGAGGGGTTATGTCGAGATGCCTGGGTATTTATAGTATAGTGATGTGACTTCGCGATAAGAGAATTAGAAATGGTTAAAAATTGTATTGAGAAGTCACATAAAGTTTATCGAGAACTCATATCGAGATGTCATGTAGATAACTCTTACCAAGAACTAGATAGTGACATCACGATATGTTGTATAAATACGCAGTTTGCCACTTAGAACCAATCAATTTTAATTTATATTGTGAAAATACAATATAAAATTAAAATTACTTTTATATCAGAAGTATGTTAATGAAATAATTTGCTGATTAAAATTATTCCACTCTGAGTTATAGAGAAGCCTAGATATGTTACTTTGAGAACTCTATATAGAGATCTCAATATAACTTGTCACGAACTCAGTTCTTGACTTATTCCGAGCTCAGTTTTTGACTTGTCGCGAACTCATTCATGACTTGTCACGAACTCAGTTCTCTAAATACTTTTGTTGCACTTTGATTCTGCCTTATATTAATTTCACATATTATCAATATTAATTAATAATGAATAATTTTTCTTAGAATTGGAAAAATTCAAAATTGGATTTTTATTTTTGAAAAAAAATATACAACAAATTTTTGAAATATTTATAAATCATATTCCAGTTAATTTTTACTCAAATCATATCATTTTGATTGATTCAGAATTAATCTTCTATAACATATTAGCTGAGTTCTTCCCTTAAGATGAAGAATTTAACATTCCTATTTCACTTACTAATCTTTTAAATGTTGCTTCATCTAAAGGTTTAGTCAAAATATCAGCTAACTATTTTTCTGTTGGAACATAAATAAGCTCAATGGTATCATTTACAACATGTTTTCTAATGAAATGGTACCTTACATCAATGTGCTTTGTTCTATAATAATTAACTGGGTTAGCAACAATGGATATTGCAATAGTGTTATCACACATGATAGGAATTTTCTGTAACACTAGTCCATAATCCATTAGTTGATTTCTAATCCAAAGCACTTGAGCACAGCAACTTCCAGCAACTATATATTAACCCTCGGCTGTGGAAGTTGACACAAACTGTTATTTCTTACTATACCTGGATATAAGTCTTTGACCAAAAAATTGACAGCTTTCACTAGTGCTCTTTCGGTCCACCCCGTATCGCGTAAAATCTGCATCTGTGTAACCAACAGTTTCAAACCATGTTCCCCTAGGATACCATAATTCCAATTTGGATTACCCTTCAAATATCTAAAAATCCTCTTAATAGCCATTAGGTGTGATTCCTTTGGATTAGTTTGAAATTTTTCACACAAAGAGGTAACAAACATGATGTCCGGTCTACTAGCAGTCAAGTAAAGTAGAGATCCAATCATTCCCCTATAGCTTGTGATGTCAACACTTTTTTTTTCTTATCTTCATCCAACTTAGTAGCTGTAGACATAGGTAATTGATGCAAGTGAACAATCCACGATTCCAAATTTCTTTAGAAGATCTCTAAAATACTTAGTTTGACTGATGAAAATTCCATCACTTCTTTGGCTGATTTGTAGACCAAGGATATAATTTAATTCTCCTATCATGCTCATCTCATATTCACTTTGCATGAGTCTTGAGAATATTTGATAAAACTTCTCATTAGTATAACAAAAAATGATATCATCCACAAAAATTTAAACTAGGATAATATTATTACCATGTTGCTTGAAAAAGAGAGTTTTATCAATTGTCCTTTTAGTGAATCCATTTTTAATCAAGAATTATGACAAAGTGTTATAACATGCCCTAGGTGCATGTTTCAATTCGTATAGAGCCATTAAAAGTCTGTAGGCAGAGTTTGGAAATTCTTGATTGCACTTAAACTTCCTCATCCAATTCACCATTGAGGAATGCACGTTTCACATCCATTTGATACACCTTAAAGTTTGAGTGTGCAGTAAACATAAGAAAATTTCTTATTACTTCAAGTCTTGCAACTGGATCAAAATTTTTATCATAGTCAATTCCTTCCTCTTGTGTGGAGCCTTTAGCAATCAGACTTGCCCGATTTCTAGTAACAATACCAATTCATCCATCTTATTCCCGTGCACCGACTTTGTTCCAATAACACTTCTATTTCTTAGTGCACGAACCAGCTCAAATACTTCATTTCTCTAAAACTGATTCAATTCTTCTTACATAGCAGTTATCCAATCAGTATCAATCAAGGCTTCCTCAGTTTTCTTAGGCTCATTTTGAGATAGAAAATAACTGCTTAGACATTCATTTGCAGTGGCACTTTTATTTCCCACAATAACCTTGGGATCACCAATAATAGTGTCTCCAGTATGACTCATATCCCATTTCCTAGTATGCTGATTTTGATGACTAAAAGTGTTCTCATTTTCTTCATTCATGGGATGACTTGCAGAACTAACACCTCTTTCTCTTTTTGAGTTTGTGCTATCAAATTCGGGTGAGTTTCTGATTTGAGGTAGAATTTTATTTTTAGAATTTACTGGCTCTCTTGTTTCTTTTTCTTCATCATTTGCATTCTTTCTATCATCACTTTCAGAATCACAATCAAGGTTGAGATTTTAAAAATTCAAGGTTTCAGTTTCACTTTCATCAATGCAGTTCAATACATGATATTTGTCATCATCAAAAGTTACATATGTATTTTCCTTAATCTTTCTTTGTTCTAGCACATAAACCCTGTATGCAATCCTTTCCAAGGAGTAAGCAAGAAAGATAGCTTCAAATACTTTAGATTCAAATTTTCCAACATACTATGAGTTGTCTTTTAACACAAAATATATGCTTCAAAACCAAGAAGATGTTTAACTGTAGACTTCTTTTCAGACATGATTAAGTAGGGTAACTTGCCAATGCTCTTGTTTACCAAGTATCTATTTTGATTATAATATGTTATGTTTACAACTTCTTCCCAAAAGCTTGTTGGCAGCTTAGCATCCCACAACATTGTCCTTGCAGCTTCAACTAGGGTACATTTTTTCCTTTCAAGCACACCATTTTTTGAGGTTTTCTTGGAGCTGAGAACTCTTGAGTAATGCCCTTGTCTTTACAGATGTCATTCAGTATGAGATTTCTGAATTCATTTCCATTACCACTTCTCGATCATTTTACAGAGTTGTGATCTTCAGCTTGATTCTCAATATTTTTTATGTGTTCAATGATAATTTATGGAGTCTCGTCTTTAGAATGCATAAATTTCACCTAAGTGTATCTTAAGTAGTCATCCACCATTACTACTGCATATCTTTTCTTATAAATGGATATAACGACTCGTATAGTTTTGCATTATTAAACGTGTAATTATTACATAGTTAAATAAGTAAAATGTGTGTATAGGTTTTATCAAATGAATATTATTTTATTATTAATTATAAGTGAGTACTGATGTCCAAGGATCATTTGTGTAGTTAACTGTCGAGCTGTATGTTTTATTTTCATATTTAAAAGTGATTTTATTTATTTAAGATTTATTTTCATAAATGCATGGATTATCTCAAAAATTATTTTTATTTCTTTTATAATTATTTTTATTATTTTTAGGATTTTATAAAATTTAGAAATAAAAATTTTATTAATTATTTAACCCTAAATGATTTTCTGATTGTATTTAATGGTAAATTCAGTATTAAATTCGGGAATGTTTCAAAAATTACGAAATTCATGATTTTATAGGTTTGGAATATTCCGAGAATTTTAAAATTAGTTTGGGAATTTTTGGAATTAAATTCACCCGCGCGTTATTCCGCTTAATCGTTAAATGCGGGTATGAATTGCGTTTCAAAAATAGTTTAAAAATCATGAAAATTTTATTTTTATTAGTTTCGGGATATTTAGAAAATTTTAATACTATTTTGGGATCATTTCGATTAATATTCATTCGCAACTTGTACCGTTAAAAAGGTTGAAATTGATACCAATTAAGCTGCCCGACTTAAAAATGGACACGTGTCGAGTGCTAGTGAAAAATCAGTCGTGTGGCATGTGTTGATTGGTTCAAATTTCTATTGTGTTGAACAAATATATAAAAAAATAAAAACAACAAAAAAAAACCCAATTACCCTTTTCCTGTATCGCCCCTCCCCTTGCTTTTCTCCTCCTCTCTTCTCTTTTTCCCCCGGCTCCCAGCTCCCCTTTTCTCTTTTGTTTTCCTGTTGTCCCCGGAGTTTGGTGAGTTGCTGTTGTCTTTTTTGCTTCTTTTTCCGACTACCTTCTGTTTTCGGCCGCCTGGCCTCGGATTCAGTTGTGGCTGTTGGAATATGTATATACACACGTATATGCGTGTGTATTTCAGTCGAGGGTATCATGGTTGTGCTACTGTGTTGCTCTGATTCCTGCTTTCGGCTTATTATTTTCCGGCCACCCGCGCATGTATGTGTGTGGTGGTGGTTCTGGATTTGCTGATTCTTGCTTCTATTATTCGAATGAATTATTTGTTGGGTTATTCGGTTGCTGACCTGAAATTTTCGAGTGAATCCCTGAAATTGATGAAATTAATTCGATGATTATTGTATTATTTATTCGAATTATTTTTGGAAATTCGAATGAAAATTTGTGATGATTATGCGAATTATTATATTGTAATTATTCGAAATTTTATCGGTGAAATCTGTGATTGGAAACCCAACTCGGGTACCTCTGGATTTTATCGCCATCCGCGATAAATTCGATGAGCGGACGGTGGACCGTGATGACGCGATTCTGAGTCCTACTATAAATAAATAACAAATGTATAAACTTTATTTATAAGTTAGATTCGAAATAGTAGTTAAATAATATTATTCAAAATTATCGGATTTATTTGTAATAGGTTGGGATTTGTGAAATTTGAATTGCGTGATTGGTTGGACTGTGATTGCTTGGTTGTTATTGTTGATTTGACGTCGAATTGGTTTGACGGGTTAGTCCGATAATTAAAGGAAGTGCTGCCCGATTTCCAGGAAACCAAATCACGGAAATACGGGAGTGTATCCAGTAGTTATCGGGACGTCAAATGATTATATATAAATATTTCATACGAACCTGTTTGTGTGTGGTGGTGAAACATTTTGCCAAAAATAATAACCTTAATTTCGTAAAATGACGAGTATATGTATTTTCTGAAAACGAACACCGAACCGATTTTTGGAAACGTGAATCCTAATTGATACGTGTATTATAATGTTGAGTATTTTACGAGTTGGCTCAACAACAAGAACAATTTCAGCAGTAGCAACATCAATTTTTGCAACAACAGCAACAACAACAACAGTTCATAGAGCAGCAACAACAACAAATTCAACAGCAACAACTACAGTTTTAGCAGCAATCTCAGCAAAGAGAGGTGAATCAAACTGTGAGTTTTCAATCTTTTCAGTCGGTAAAGCCTCCAGATTTTAAGGGCGAGGTGGACCCATTTGCTGCCAGAACTTGGCTAAAGGAAATGGAGAAAGCTTTCACCCTCACGTAAGTAAGTGATAATCTTAGATCAGACTATGCGAGTTATTTTCTTAAGGGTGAAGCAAATTATTGGTGGGAATCCACTCGTGCCTCGGAAGGAGAGGTGCCTGTTCCATGGACCAGGTTTACAGAATTGTTTTTGGAAAAGTATTTTCCAGATTATTTGCAAAACCAGTTGGAGGTTGAGTTTCTAGAATTAAAGTAAGATGAAAAGAGTGTGGCAGAGTACGAGGCCAAGTTTACGGAATTGGTCTGGTTGGTGCCCATGTATGTGAGTATAGAAGCTCAGAAAGCGAAGAGGTTCCAGCAGGGATTGAAGCCATAAATCCGTAGTGGGGTTGTAGCCTTGCAGCTCAAGACATATCCCTCTGTAGTTCAGGCCACCCTAGTAATCGAAAGTGATCAGAAGTTGGCTGCCAAAGAAAAGAGTGATAAGAAGAGAAAGTATGAAGGTATTACTAGTGAGACAAATCTAGGAGGATCCAATCAGAGGTTTCAGAAGCGATTTAGCCAGAATAGGAATAAAAGATTCAGAAGACAGACTTTTCCTCAGGACAAACCTGCTATAATTTTAGTTGCCTCCACTCTAGCCCAGATAGCAAACTCAGTGTTGGAATGTAAGATGTGGAAAGAGGCATTGTGGCTCATGTAAAAGGGATGTTCAGTGTTTCAAATGTTATCAAAAGGGTCATTATGCATCAGATTGTAAGATATGTGGAAAGAGGCATTGTGGAAAGGTAGGACATGTTGCTCGGAATTATAAGGCAGCTACTCAAGGTACTGCCTCTCAAGGACCGGCATCCAGCACAGCCAAAGCCAGAACTTTCAAGATGACTAAAAGGTCCAATGCTCAGGACTCGGATGTAGTTGCAGGTACGCTCTCTCTCAACTTCGTACCTATTATAGTTTTATTTGATTCGGGAGCATCTAAGTTTTTTATATAAAAGGATTTTGTGATTAAAATGGACTTAATATTAGAAGATTTGGCTGAACCTTTGACTATAGAAGTAGCCAATCAGGATAGAGTTTCAATGAGTCAGTTTTTCCCTAAGTGTCAATTGGAAATCCACGGGCATTCCTTTTCGGCTGACCTAATACCCTTCGAGCTAGGAGAGTTTGACGTGATTTTAGGAATGGATTGGTTGTCCCAATATAAGGCAAATATTGACTACAAGAAGAAAAGGATTGTGATGTTTACCAAGGATAACGTTAAGATAAATTATCAAGGACAAAGGCAAGAAAAGAAATTTCTCTCGATATTAAAGGCAAAGAAATTTTTAAGACAAGGATGCGAGGCTTACTTAGCACATGTAGTAGACACTGAAAAAGAGGTACCTAATCTGGATGAGATTCCAATAGTAAGAGAATTTCCAGATGTTTTTTCAGATGAGTTTCCAGGATTGCCACCAGATCGTGAAATCGAGTTTTCTATTGATTTAGTTCCCGGAGGAGAACCAGTTTCAAAGGCTCCTTATTGCATGGCTCCAGTAGAAATGAAAGAACTAGCCAAGCAACTTCAGGAACTATTGGATAAAGGTGTGATTAGGCCGAGTGTATCCCCGTGGGGTGCACCAGTGCTATTCGTAAAGAAAAAGGATGGAAGTATGAGGTTGTGTATTGATTATCGAGAGCTGAATAAGTTGACCATTAAGAATAAGTATACCCTACCAAGGATAGATGATCTGTTTAACCAGCTTAAGGGAGCGTGCTATTTCTTGAAGATTGACTTGAGATCGGGCTACTATCAGTTGAAGATTAAGCCAGAAGACATATCAAAGACTGCATTCAGAACCAGATATGGACATTATGAGTTCTTAGTGATGTCATTTGGACTGACCAATGTACCAGCTGCTTTAATGGATTTAATAAGCTTGGTGTATAAAGAGTACTTGGATAAGTTTATTATTGTATTTATTGATGACATCCTCATATATTCGAAGACTAGAGAAGATCATGCTTACCATCCGAGGATTGCCTTACAAAGTCTAAGAGAGAAGCAATTGTATGCTAAGTTTTCGAAGTGCAAATTTTGGTTGGATGAAGTTCAATTCTTAGGTCATGTAGTAGGAAAAGATGGAATTAAAGTGGATCCTTTAAAGATTGAGGCTGTATCCAAGTGGGAACAACAAAAGACCATAACAAAAGTTAGAAATTTTCTTGGGTTAACAGGTTATTACCGAAGATTTGTAAAGGATTTTGCTAAGATTGCGACTCCGTTAACCAAGTTGACCAGGAAGAATGAGAAGTTTATCTAGACAAAGAAATGTGAGGAAAGCTTCCAAGAATTGAAAAAGAGGTTAATAACAGCTTCAGTTCTAGCATTTCCAGATGAGACGGGAAACTTCGTAATCTACAGTGATGCTTCTTTAAAAGGTTTGGGCTGTGTGTTAATACAACATGATAAAGTTATTTCTTATGCCTCTAGACAGTTAAAACCTCATGAGCAAAAGTGTCCAGTGCATGATTTGGAGTTAGCAGCGATCGTGTTCGCGTTGAAGCTGTGGAGATATTACTTGTGCGGAGAAAAGTGCGAGATTTCTACGGATCATAAAAGCTTAAAGTATATATTCACCCAGAAGGATCTAAACATAAGATAATGAAGATGGCTAGAACTGATTAAGGATTATGATTGTTCCATTAACTACCACCCAGGAAAAGCCAATGTAGTGGCAGATGCCCTGAGTAGGAAAGAAAGATTCAATGTGATCAAAGTTTCCGAGGAACTCACAGAAGAATTGGAAAAGCTGGAAATTGAAGTTCGAGTGCCAGAGGAAAATAAAGAACAATTGTATGAGATCACTTTTCAGCCGGAATTGATGGACCAGATTAAGAAGTGTCAGGAAGAAATAATGAATCAAGAACTAGATAGCTTAAATGGAGAAGAACTTTATACTCAAAAGGATAGCAAAGGAATGTTCAGGTTTTCCTCAAGAATATGGATCCCTAATGTGACTGAACTGAAGAATGATATTTTGTGGGAAGCTTACAATTCAAAGTTTTCTATTCACCCGGAAAGCACTAAGATGTATCAAGATTTGAAGATGAACTTCTGGTGGCCAGGAATGAAAAAGGAAATAGCCAATTGGGTTAGCAAATGTCATGTATGCCAGACGGTAAAAGTAGAACATCAAAGACCAAGTGGATTGTTACAACCTTTGGACATTCCACAGTGGAAATGGGAAGAAATCGTGATGGATTTTGTAGTAGGACTACCAAAGATAAAGTTGAATCATGATGCTATTTGGGTAATCATTGATAGATTGACGAAGTCTGCACATTTTCTTCTGATCAATGAAAGGTATTCCTTGGACAAGCTAGTCAAGCTGTATTTGGATGAAATTATGACCAAGCATGGAGTCCCTATATCAATTGTGTCTAATCGAGATCCAAGATTTAATTCAAGATTTTGGATGAAATTCCAAGAATGTTTAGGGACTAAGTTGAAGATGAGTACCGCATACCACCCCCAGACAGATGGCCAAAGTGAAAGAACAATTCAGACAATAGAAGATATGTTAAGGGTTTGTGCTTTGGATTTTAAAGGAAACTGGGATGATTACTTGCTGTTGATTGAGTTTTCCTATAATAACAATTATCATGCCAGTATAGGAATGCCGCCCTACGAAGCTTTGTATGGACGTAAGTGTAGATCCCCTCTCTATTGGGATGAGGTAGAAGAAAAGAAGTTATTAGGCCCTGAGTTGGTTCAACAGACCAATGACGCAATTGTATTGATTCGAAAAAGGTTAGAAGTAGCTCAAGATAGACAGAAAAAGAACGCATACCTTCATCGAAAGGACATGGATATGGAAATAGGGTCGTTGGTATTGTTGAAAGTGTCGCCCCGGAAAGGATTGGCTAGATTTGGACAGAAAGGCAAGTTGAGTCCTAGATATATTGGACCCTTTGAAGTATTGAGAAAAGTTGGTAAAGTGGCCTATGAATTGGCATTGCCACCGCAGTTGCAGCATATCCATAATGTATTCCATGTATCTATGTTAAAGCGTTATATCCTTGATTCGAATCAAGTCATTGAATATGACCAAGTCGATCTTCAACCAGATTTGTCCTACGTGGAACGGTCGATCCAGATCCTAGATCGTAAAGAGCGAGTCCTTAGAAATAAGTCTATTCCCATAGTAAAAGTACTGTGGAGGAATCCTCGAGTGGAAGAATCCACTTGGGAGTTAGAGTCAGATATGCTTGACAAATATCCTCACTTGTTTAGTTAGATCAGATTCTAAGGGCAAAATCTTTTTAAGGGGGAAAGGATATAACGACTCGTATATTTTTGCATTATTAAATGTGTAATTATTAAATAGTTAAATAAGTAAAATGTGTGTATGGGTTCTATCAATTGGATATTATTTTGTTATTAATTATAAGTGAGCACTGGTGTTCAAGGATCATTTGTGAAGTTAATTATTGAGTTGTTTTTTTTCATATTTAAAAGTGATTTGTTTTTAAGATTTATTTTCATAAATGCTTGGATTATCTCAGAAATTATTTTTATTGTTTTATAATTTTATTTATTATTTTATAAAATTTAGAAATCAAAATTTTATTAATTATTTAACACTGAATGATTTTTTGATTGTATTTTATGGTAAATTCAGTATTAAATTCAGAAAATTTTCAAAAATTACGAAATTCATATTTTTTTAAGTTTGGAATATTCCGAAAATTTTAAAATTAGTTTGGAAAATTTTGGGATTAAATTCACCCTCGTGTTGTTCCGCTTAATCGTTAAATGCCGGTATGAGTTGTGTTTCAAAAATAGTTTAAAAATCATGAAAATTTTATTTTTATTAGTTTCGGGATATTTAGAAAATTTTAAGACTATTTTGGGATCATTTTGATTAATATTCATTCACAAGTTGTACCATTAAAAAGGTTAAATCAATACAAATTAAGCTTCCTAACTTAAAAATGGACAGGTGTCGAGTGCTGGTGAATAATCAGGCGTCTGGCATGTGCTGATTGGTTCAAATTGCTATTGTGTTAAACAAATAAATAAATAAATAAATAAATAACCCAATTACCCTCCCCTGTATCACCCCTCCCCTTGCTTTTCTCCTCCCCTATTCTCTTTCCCCCCGGCTCCCAGCTCCCCTTTTCTCTTTTGTTTCCATGTTGTCCCTGGAGTTTGGTGAGTTGCTGTTGTCTTTTTTGCTTCTTTTCTGACTACCTTCTGTTTCCGGCCGCCTGGCCTCGGATTCAGTTGTGGCTGTTGGAATATGTATACACACACGTATATGCGTGTGTATTTCAGTCGAGGGTATCATGGTTGTGCTACTATGTTGCTTCGATTCCTGCTTCCGGCTTATTATTTTTCTGCCACCCGCGCGTGTATGCGTGTGGTGGTGGTTCGGGATTTGCTAATTCTTGCTTCTGTTATTCGAATGAATTATTTGTTGGGTTATTCGGTTGCTTTCCTGAAATTTTATAGTGAATCCCTGAAATTGATGAAATTAATTTGATGGAAATATGAATGAAAATTTGTGATGATTATTCAAATTATTAATTTTAATTATTTGAAATTTTATCGATGAAATCTGTGATTGGAAACTCAACTTGGGTACCTCCGGATTTTACCACCGTCCGCGATCAATTTCGATGAGCAGACTGTGGACCGTGATGACGCGATTCTGAGTCCTACTGTAAATAAATAACAAATGTATAAACTTTATTTTTAAGTTCGATTCAGAATAGTAGTTAGATAGTATTATTCAAAATTATCGGATTTGTTTGTAATAGGTTGGGATTTGTGAAATTTGGATTGCGTGATTGGTTGGACTGTGATTGCTTGGTTATTATTGTTGATTTGACGTTGAATTGGTTTGACGGGTTAGTCCGATAATTAAAGGAAGTGTTGTCCGATTTTCGGGAAACCAAATCACGGAAATACGGGAGTGTATCCAGTAGTTATCCAAACGTCGAGCGATTATATATAAATATTTCATACAAACCTGTTTGTATGTGGTGGTAAAACATTTTACCAAAAACAATAACCTTAATTTCGTAAAATGACGAGTATATGTATTTTCTGAAAACGAACACCTAACCGATTTTTGGAAACGTGAATCGTAATTGACACGTGTATTATAATATTTTGTATGTTACGAGTCGGGTTTTGTTAACGTACGGGTAGACTGTTAGTGAGGATAATTCAAGCATATTCGGACGCCTAATTTAGGGTATTTCAGTTCTGTAGGTTCTAGTCGAAATCCTGAGCATCCCAGTCGGTACAAAGCTAGCCAGTAATAGTTGTTAAAGCTTATTGAGGCAAATACCCTTGACAATATCTTTATGGTTCAGTATTATATGAATAGTTGTTGATTTAAATTTACGTACTGGAACAGAATGTTTTAAGGTACATATCCCCGGTGTTCAAATTGTTTTGGTAACTTGTGTTTTGGGGGAAAAGTAACTTCTAAAAGTACCTATATCTAAACTTTGAATAAATTGCACATGTTTTTGAAAATGTGATGTGATAGAATTATTTTGAAAAGAGATATGTTAGTGGTTCGGAAAACTGGATAAATTTGATCAGATAATTGGATGAGCGTGCTCAATGCCCCGTAACGGCTAGGAAGATAGCGTAAAAGGCGAAGTGGTTGCGCACCCTATTATAACCACCAGCCCAGCGTGACAGGGACCTAGCTAGTCTCTGAGTTCTGGAACAAGTTTCATGGGATGGTGATAAGTGGCATTTTACACCACTTAGAACGTCTTAAAATGGCTTAAATTGGTGTCTTGAAATCAAGTATTTTGTGTATTTGATGCGTTTTTCTAGTGTTTATGCATTTCAGGGTAGTAGTTGCATTTTGGGGGAGGAATCATCAAGAATAAGCCTTGGCATGTGTTCACCATTGCGAGAGGAAAGGAATGGGCAGATTACGGCGAAGAAACGGAGCAAGCTTGGAATTTTTCCAGTAGGGTCCTGCGCGCCCGCGCAGCAATGCTGAGCGGCCGCGCAGCAACTGCGCGCCCGCGCAGATATGCTGAGCGGCCGCGCAAGGTCGGGGAAAAAGCTGAATTATTTCAGACTTCTACTTCTGTTTGGCTTCCAACTTCTATGTAAATCTGAGTTTTATGGGACTATTATATAGGTAGATTTGAGATGTTTTCATAGAGAATATATTAAGGAGATTATGTTTTAGATTGTGTTTTACGCAAGAAGCGAAGGAGATAAGGAAGAAGACCGATTTAGCACACCGCAACGAAGAGGAAGCATATATTCTTGTGATTCTTATTTCGTTGTAACGTTGGATGCTAGTTTTCTTGCTTTGACTTATTTACTCTTGTGACGTACTCTGTTTTAATATAATTAGTTTAGTATTATTTTCTTGTGTTTGTTTGTCATGATTTCATATGAACCCATGATGGCGATAAGTTCTATTATGGGCTAATCGTGATCATGGGGTTACAACGGATTTATTATGGAATTCTTTAGTTAATTGTTTAATACTTTAGTGTGTGATGATAGCATGATATCAAGTATTGGTTGTGCGTATTCGTCTTATGTGCGTCGCGAACATATAAGATAGGGTGTTAATCTCTTGTGAAGCGACGGTGGATCGTGAGATTTAGAACTTGCCATGCTAGCATAGGTTCATGTACGTTGTGCATGATTAGTGGGTAACTCTAACAGTTTTATTTGCCCTATGTAATCAAAAGGAATAACTTGTGCTTAAATCGTTGTGTTGTCAATTTCTGTAGATATATAGAAACTCAACATAATTGATGACTATTCAACTTCTATCTTAATTGTGGATGTTTGGTAGAATGGTATTAGTACAATGAAAGTTGGCTTTTATCAGTTTTGTGTTATTCGATTAATATCATCACTGTCATATGCTAAAGGTAATAACAATGGCTATAGAAGGAAGTAATAATGAAGTTGTGATCTCATGAGTGTTTTATTATTGATAATTTGAAGTGTTAGTTAAGTGGTTAATTAAGAAGTTAATTATAGTTAATATTTAATCAAAATATTTAAGTGTTATTATCTTAACATTGAGAAGTAATCATACATTGGTGAGTAAGTTTAATTAGACAATAATTTAGTCTGAGTCTCTGAGGGAACGAAATAGAAAGTATTCTATATTACTTGCGAACGCATATACTTGCGTGAATATTAGCGCGTGTTTTCGCCCTAACTAGTTTTTGGCGCCGCTGCCGGGGACTCGGCGTATTTGTTTAGTTTATGTACTTACCAGCATTGGTCATTAGGACTCAGTGATTAGGACGTAGTAGTTACTTACTCTTTTTGGTTGTGTTTCAGGTAATTTAGCAAGCGTTTATGCAAACTCGTTCTCGTGCTCGTAAGAGGACTTTAGATACAACTGAGGAGACAGACGAAGTTCTTGATATTCCGGAGAAGTTAGATTTTGAGGATTCGGATTCAGGAACTGAGCAGAAAGAACCAGTAAACATGGGAGATCGTATTGTTCAAGCTGATCCAGCTCTTATGGATTTTTCTCGGCCTAAAATTGATGATATTCAGTCAAGCATCCTTCATCCGGCTATTCAAGCTAACACCTTTGAAATCAAGTCGGGCACTATTCAGATGGTGCAGAATTCTGTTTCTTTTGGAGGAGCGGCAACTGAAGACCCCAACATGCACATAAGGAATTTTGTCGAGATCTGCAGCACTTTTAAGTATAATGGCGTTACTGATGAGGCTATCAAGTTGAGGCTTTTCCCATTCTCACTGAGGGATAAGGCTAAAGACTGGTTACATTCTGAACCAGCTGGGTCCATCACTACGTGGCAAGATCTTGCGCAAAAGTTTCTGGTGAAGTTTTATCCAATGGCAAAGACTGCTGCTATGAGGAGTGCTCTTACTCAGTTTGCGCAGCAACCTACAAAATCTATGTGCGAGGCTTGGGAACGCTACAAGGAAATATTGAGAAAATGTCCACATCATGGAATGCCGGATTGGATGGTGATCACTGGTTTCTATAATGGTTTGGGGGCCCAATCTCGACCCATGCTCGATGCAGCAGCTGGAGGCGCCTTATGGGCTAAAAGCTATACTGAGGCGTATAATCTTATAGAGACGATGGCTGCAAATGAGCATCAAAACCCAACTCAGAGGATGATGTCAGGCAAGGTAGCAGGTATTCTGGAAGTTGATGCAGCCACCGCTATTGCAGCCCAGCTCCAAGCGCTATCAATGAAGGTCGATTCTCTGGCTACGTATGGAGTTAATCAAATAGCTATGGTTTGTGAGCTTTGTGCAGGTTCTCATGCTACGGATCAGTGTTCTCTTGTCAACGAATCTATTCAGTATGTGAATAATTATCAGCGACAACAGCAGCCTGTGCCAGCGACCTATCATCCTAATAACAGAAATCATCCAAATTTCAGCTGGGGGAATAATCAGAATGCGATTCAGCCAACATATCAGCAAGGAGTGAGTAAACAGTTTAACCCACCTGGATTCCAGCAACCACAGCAGTATGCTACAAGGCAATCATATCCTCAACAGGGAAGTGCAGCTGCACCTACTAGTGCTGATTTTGAGGAACTTAAGCTGATGTGCAAGAGTCAGGCGGTTTCTATCAAGACCTTGGAAAATCAAATCGGTCAATTAGCTAATGCAATGCTCAATCGTCAACCTGGCACTCTTCCCAGTGACACGGAAGTACCGGGCAGGAAGGAAGCTAAAGAGCAAGTCAAGGCTATTACCTTAAGGTCTGGAAAAGTAGCTGATGCTGAAAAGGCAAAAGAAGTTGAAGCTGAAGTTAGAGATGAAGAATCTAAGCAAAAGGAGAAAGTGGCAGAACCAAGGAAGACTACTGTTGAACACACTCTGCCTGAGGCTAATACAGGGGAGAAACAGCTCTATCCTCCACCACATTTTCCTAAGAGATTGCAGCAACAAAAGCTGGATAGACAGTTCGGGAAGTTTCTGGAGGTGTTCAAGAAACTTCACATCAATCTACCTTTCGCTGAGGCTCTGGAACAAATGCCTAGTTATGCGAAGTTTATGAAGACTATTCTTTCAAGGAAGGTGAAACTGGATGACCTTGAAACCGTTGCTCTCACGGAAGAATGCAGCGCTGTTCTGCAGCAAAAGTTACCGCCAAAACTGAAAGATCCAGGAAGCTTCACCATTCCTTGCACCATTGGCAATCTAACTTTTGACAAGTGCCTTTGTGATTTGGGAGCAAACATTAATCTAATGCCTTTGTCGATCTTTAAAAAGCTGGATCTGCCTGATCCAAAACCCACATACATGTCGCTACAATTGGCTGACCGTTCCATTACTTACCCAAGGGGCATAGTTGAGGATGTGCTCATCAAGGTGGATAAGCTCTTCTTTCCTGCAGATTTTGTTATTCTGGATTTTGAGGAAGATAAGAAGATTCCCATAATCTTGGGGAGGCCTTTCTTGGCTACTGGACGTACCTTGATAGATGTGCCAAAAGGGGAACTTACTATACGGGTCCAAGATCAGGATGTGACCTTCAACGTATTCAAGGCAATGAAATTCCCTACAGAAGATGAGGAGTGCTTAAAAGTGGATGTGATTGATTCCGCGGTTACTTCGGAACTCGAGAACATGCTAATGTCTGATGCATTGGAAAAGGCCTTAGTGGGGGAATTTGACAGTGATGATGAAGATAGCAACGAGCAATTACAATATTTGAACGCTTCTCCCTGGAAGCGAAAGCTGGACATACCATTTGAATCTCTTGGTACTTCTGACCTCAAGAACGCTGAAGGGAAGCTCAAATCATCAATAGAGGAAGCACCTACCTTGGAGCTCAAACCATTACCTGAACACTTGAGGTATGCTTTTTTAGGTGATTCATCTACGTTACCTGTTATTATTTCAGCTAACCTTTCAGGTAGTGAGGAAGACAAGCTCTTAAGGATTTTGAGAGAATTCAAATCGGCTATAGGATCCTTCATATTGTATGCATAAAATTCTGTTAGAGAAAGGTAGTAAGCCAACTGTGGAACAGAAGCGAAGACTGAATCCGATCATGAAGGAGGTGGTGAAGAAAGAAATTCTGAAATGGCTAGATGCAGGCATCATTTATCCTATTTCTGACAGCTCGTGGGTGAGCCCCGTACAATGTGTACCTAAGAAAGGAGGTATCACTGTGGTCGCAAATGAAAAGAATGAGCTCATCCCTACTCGAACAGTTACAGGATGGAGAGTATGCATGGATTATAGGAAATTGAACAAAGCCACAAGGAAGGATCACTTTCCTCTTCCATTTATTGATCAGATGCTTGACAGATTGGCGGGACATGAGTATTTTTGTCTTCTGGATGGTTATTCCGGGTATAATCAGATTTGTATTGCACCAGAGGATCAGGAAAAGACTACCTTCACTTGTCCATTTGGCACATTTGCTTTTCGTAGAGTTTCGTTTGGGTTATGTGGCGCCCCGGCCACCTTTCAGAGATGTATGATGGCTATATTCTCTGACATGATTGGAAATAACGTCAAAGTGTTCATGGATGACTTCTCCGTCTTTGGACACTCATATGATGAATGTTTGAATAATCTGCGCGCCGTACTCAAAAGATGCGTGGAAACTAATTTGGTGCTTAATTGGGAGAAATGTCATTTTATGGTGCATGAAGGCATTATCCTTGGGCATAAGGTCTCTAGTAAGGGTCTGGAGGTGGACAAGGCCAAGGTGGGAGTCATTGAAAATCTTCCCCCACCCAATTCTGTGAAAGGAATCCGTAATTTTCTTGGTCATGCGGGTTTTTATCGACGATTCATCAAGGACTTTTCAAAGATATCTAAGTCGTTGTGCAATTTACTTGAGAAAGATGTGCCTTTCAAATTTGATGATGAATGTTTGGCAGCATTCGAGACTCTCAAGGAGAGTTTGATCACGGCATCAGTTATTACAGCACCAGATTGGACAGAACCGTTTGAGATGATGTGTGATGCGAGTGATTATACGGTAGGTGCAGTTCTAGGACAGCGCAAGAAAAATCTCTTCCATGTGGTCTACTATGCGAGTAAGACTTTAAATGGTGCCCAATTGAACTACACCACTACTGAGAAGGAGCTTTTGGCTATAGTCTTTAGCTTTGAGAAATTTCGATCTTATCTGCTTGGTACGAAAGTAACAGTATTCACTGATCATGCAGCTATTCGCTAACTGGTTTCTAAGAAGGATTCGAAGCCGAGACTCATTTGTTTGGTGCTTTTACTTCAGGAATTCGAGTTAGAGATCAAAGATAGAAAAGGTACTGAGAATCAAGTAGCTGACCATCTCTCTAGGTTGGAGAATCCCGATTCTACTTCACAAGATAGTACGTTAATCAATGAATCTTTTCCGGATGAGCAGTTGTTTGCAATTCAGAAGGAAGAACCATGGTTTGCAGATATTGTGAACTATCTCGTCAGCAACATAATGCCTCCTAATTTAACATCCGCCCAAAAGAAGAAGTTTCTGCATGAGGTGAAGTGGTATATGTGGGATGAACCATATTTGTTTAGACAGGGAGCTGACCAGATCATCAGGAGATGTATCCCGTTCTGTGAGACGGAGGGGATATTACGAGACTGCCATTTCACGGTTTATGGTGGACACTATGGAGGTGAGAAGACGGCAGCTCGTATTCTGCAAGCAGGTTTTTTCTGGCCTACTTTGTTCAAGGATGCCCATCAGTTTGTTTTAAGGTGTGATCGTTGCCAAAGAGTGGGAAATTTGTCAAGGAAGGATGAAATGCCATTAAATGTGATGCTTGAAGTCGAGGTCTTTGATGTATGGGAAATCGATTTCATGGGGCCTTTTATCTCGTCTTGCAATAATCAGTACATCTTGCTGGCAGTCGATTATGTCTCGAAATGGGTGGAGCTTGAGCATAAGGCCTACTGGGCATTGAAGAAATTGAACCTGGATTTAGATGCAGCTGGTAAGAAAAGAATGCTTCAGCTTAATGAACTTGATGAATTTCGACTTCAAGCATACGAGAATAACAAAATGTATAAGGAAAAGGTGAAGAGGTGGCACGATAGGAAGCTACATCATAAGTTATTTGTGCCAGGGCAACAAGTTCTGTTATTCAACTCTCGGCTCCGACTTTTTCCTGGGAAGTTGAAATCAAGGTGGTCTAGACCTTTTATTGTCAAAACTGTGTTTCCACATGGAGCGGTGGAAATTTTTGAGAATGATTCGGACCAAGCATTCAAGGTTAACGGTTAGCGGTTGAAGCACTACTATGGGAACATGGCAAACCGAGAGGTGGTTAGTGCCATTTTATTGACTACTTGAGAAAGGTACGGAACGTCAAGCTAATGACGAAAAAGAAGCGCTGCGTGGGAGGCAACCCATGAATTGTTGTTACAGGAACCCTTAGAAGTTAATAACCTATCCAAAAACACAAAAAAAAAAATCAGAAAACAGGGGCTGAAAAAAAAAAATTCCAGAGACCCTCTGCGCGCCCGCGTAGGGGTCGAGTTCCAGAAATTTTTTTTACAGTTCAGAAGAAAAAAAAAAACAAAAACACAAAATCAGTTTTAGCCCATAAACCCATAATTTGTTCCCACTACCCCATCATTTTATCCCTTAATTCCCAAACCCTAATCTAATCCACACCCTATATATACATACACCTATCCTACACATCTCCCACAAAACTTCCTACACTTAAACCCTCTCACAAACATCAAAAATCAGTTCTTACATACTTTTATTCACAAATCAATGGCACCCAAGAGAGCACGCACTATTGACAGCAGCAGCACAGTTCCTACTGCTGATTCATCGAGGGGTACTGCTGCAAGGCCTCGATTAACTTACAGAGCTGCGGAGGAGGAGTACACTAGGCTGTTAGGGAAGCCGATTCTGAAGGAGAGGGGGTTTTTACCATCAGGGAGGGATGGTGAGTTGTTGCCCATGATTGCAGAGAAGGGGTGGATAGCTTTTTGTGAGTCACCCGAAGCAGTACCGATGAGCGTTGTTCGCGAGTTCTACGCGAAGGCTGAAAAGAATGGGTTTTCTGTAGTCCGTGGGCTAACGGTTGATTATCATCCTGTGGCGATTCGCCGTGTGATTGGACAGCGAGAGAGGAAGCCCGAGGAGGAGAACTGGAATGAAAAGACTGCTGAGGATTTTGACTTGGATTTGATTTGTGCGACTCTCTATCGACCGGGCACAGTTTGGAACCGCAGTCCAGCCAATAATGAGTATCGTCACTTTCCGGCGATCGCCATGAACAGGTATGCCCGTGCATGGAATGCATTTATTTGTGCTAATATTTTGCCTTCTTCGCATGCACACGAGGTCACAATTGAGAGAGCATAGCTGTTGTGGGGAATTCTGCATGATGAGTACTATGTGGACCTTGGTGAGTTTATCTACCAAGGAATTCTGAAGTTTTTGAGGGGAGCAAAGCATATGAACATCCCTTATACATCTACGGTTACGAAGCTATGCCGAGCAGTGGGAGTGAACTGGCCGGCTCATGAGCAGTTGCAGTTGCCAGCAGCTCCGATTGATTTTGGCACTCTGAATGGGATGCAGGAGTGGACCGGTGGTGAGCTTGAGGAGCATGGGCTGGGTTATCGTCTTCCAGGAGGGCGTCCAGCACGAGGTGCTACTATGGCTAGGCCAGGGCGTGGTGAGGCTGGTTCTTCGAGAACTCAGGAGGGTACTGGGATGGGTGATGCCCAGTATAGGAGGCTTTCACGGCGGATGGATGCCATGTATGAGACGCAGAGCAGGTTTACTCAGGAGCTCACCCTTGCGTTAGGGACTGCTTTTCGAGGCCTTGGAGCTGATATCCAGTGGCCAGTTTTTGGTGAGGACTCTGCATACCCACCGCCTGATACTCCACCCACTGAGGGTGATGATGATGATGACTCCGAGTAGGTATACCCTGTGTTCCTTTCTACTACTTTCACTGAGGACAGTGAAGATTTTTAGTTTGGGGGTGGTAGTTAAGGAATATTGTGTGTGTGTCATTTAGTTGCATATTCATGATAGTTTAGTTCATATAGTTGCATAATTTATGCCATATAGTTTTTTTTTATTAATGTCATGTAGCTCATGCATTTACTATGATCCCTTTTGCAATGATTTATCGACTGAATTGTGATATTGATGCGAGTGTAGTGATAGCATTAAAGTGATATTAAGTTGTGTAGGTTGATATGCATGCTAGAAACAATTGTAAGTCCACTAAGTCTTAAAGAATGCGTAAGGGCTAGATTGTTGTTATGATTTGGTTGTTTTCAAGGTCAATCTATTTATTATGCTTAGAATTTGATTATAGGTTCTTAGTGATAAAAACATGAAAAAGAAAAAAAATTTGGAGAAAAAAAAATATATGGAAGTTGTTGCTAGTTGTGGCTAGGCATCAAATGGTTAGTAGCCGGCTCGCATACGTTGCGAGTAGTCTAGGGTTGAGCAAGATGGAGCAAAACGCACTTGCTCAAAAGTTATTAAAAAAAAAAAATTGCATAATTGATCAAGAGTGGGCTCTTTGGTATTCGAGTTATTAAGTTCTTAGGGGACTTTGTGCCTAGTGACCTAAGGCTTTTAGAGTCTGGGATCCGCTAACCTAACGCTCGTTACATGGATACCATTGTATAAGTCTTTTGTGGACCTCACTCATTGCACGGTCAAATAAGCATTTGAGTTGTAAATAAAAAGCACGATTCCGTAGTAAGCTCCAGAGTTCTTGTAGTGTTGTATATCACTTTGTGCCTAGAATTTTTTATTCTTTGTATAATCGTAGGATTGCCTTGAGGATAGTCTAGTCATAGTAATTGGTCTAGTTCCGAAGCATATCTGTTAAGCATTTGCACACACCACGTTTCTGGCTGTATGTCCGTTTGCATGAGTTTATTGATCTTTAGTTGTCTAACTGCATTCGTTGAGATGTAACAATTTGGTTGGTTAATTATAGTAAGGGGGATCGTTGCATTTTCATATAGATTGCATTCATGCATATTTGTATTTGTTTTTGAGTCTGTGATGCTTGAGGACAAGCATCGATTTAAGTTTGGGGGTGTGATAAGTGGCATTTTACACCACTTAGAACGTCTTAAAATGGCTTAAATTGGTGTCTTGAAATCAAGTATTTTGTGTATTTGATGCGTTTTTCTAGTGTTTATGCATTTCAGGGTAGTAGTTGCATTTCGGGGGAGGAATCATCAAGAATAAGCCTTGGCATGTGTTCACCATTGCGAGAGGAAAGGAATGGGCAGATTACGGCGAAGAAACGGAGCAAGCTTGGAATTTTTCCAGTAGGGTCCTGCGCGCCCGCGCAGCAATGCTGAGCGGCCGCGCAGCAACCTGCGCGCCCGCGCAGCAATGCTGAGCGGCCGCGCAGCAACCTGCGCGCCCGCGCAGATATGTTGAGCGGCCGCGCAAGGTCGGGGAAAAAACTGAATTATTTCAGACTTCTACTTCTGTTTGGCTTCCAACTTCTATGTAAATCTGAGTTTTATGGGACTATTGTATAGGTAGATTTGAGACGTTTTCATAGAGAATATATTAAGGAGATTATGTTTTAGATTGTGTTTTACGCAAGAAGCGAAGGAGATAAGGAAGAAGACCGATTTAGCACACCGCAACGAAGAGGAAGCATATATTCTTGTGATTCTTGTTTCGTTGTAACGTTGGATGCTAGTTTTCTTGGTTTGACTTATTTACTCTTGTGACGTACTCTGTTTTAATATAATTAGTTTAGTATTATTTTCTTGTGTTTGTTTGTCATGATTTCATATGAACCCATGATGGCGATAAGTTCTATTATGGGCTAATCGTGATCATGGGGTTACAACGGATTTATTATGGAATTCTTTAGTTAATTGTTTAATACTTTAGTGTGTGATGATAGCATGATATCTAGTATTGGTTGTGCGTATTCGTCTTATGTGTGTCGCGAACATATAAGATAGGGTGTTAATCTCTTGTGAAGCGACGGTGGATCTTGAGATTTAGAACTTGCCATGCTAGCATAGGTTCATGTACGTTGTGCATGATTAGTGGGTAACTCTAACAGTTTTATTTGCCCTATGTAATCAAAAGGAATAACTTGTGCTTAAATCGTTGTGTTGTCAATTTCTGTAGATATATAGGAACTCAACATAATTGATGACTATTCAACTTCTATCTTAATTGTGGATGTTTGGTAGAATGGTATTAGTACAATGAAAGTTGGCTTTTATCAGTTTTGTGTTATTCGATTAATATCATCACTGTCATATGCTAAAGGTAATAACAATGGCTATAGAAGGAAGTAATAATGAAGTTGTGATCTCATGAGTGTTTTATTATTGATAATTTGAAGTGTTAGTTAAGTGGTTAATTAAGAAGTTAAT
Organism: Apium graveolens; assembly: GCF_009905375.1. Classification (NCBI taxonomy): domain Eukaryota; kingdom Viridiplantae; phylum Streptophyta; class Magnoliopsida; order Apiales; family Apiaceae; genus Apium; species Apium graveolens. The sequence continues at coordinate 52,873,313 of NC_133654.1, forward strand.
TATAGTTAATATTTAATCAACAATTTTAAGTGTTATTATCTTAACATTGAGAAGTAATCATACATTGGTGAGTAAGTTTAATTAGACAATAATTTAGTCTGAGTCTCTGAGGGAACGAACTAGAAAGTATTCTATATTACTTGCGAACGCGTATACTTGCGTGAATATTAGCGCGTGTTTTCGCCCTAACAGATGGCCAAGAGAGTCGTCCTATGGAGATAGCCTGATCAGCTGTCTCACCAGGGATCATCCAATACTTTTATATCTGAGTGAGATTTTGTGGTTCCCATAACAAAACAAATGGTTTTGGGTCCCCATAATGGGACAAATGGTTTCATGGTTCCTGTAATAAAATAGAAGATTTGAAAATGAAAGTAGCATGTTAAATTGAACTCTAGTATTTACACAACACAATTAATGAGATGTTTTATAGAGCATGCTAGCTATTGATATCTAGTTTTTATATGTGTTTCACCTGTTTTACTTATTTTCTAATAACAAGTTATGATTTCTATTCCTATAATTGTTATCATAAACTGTTTTGATTATCATTCATATAGTGGTACTACTGAGCGATTGATCGTTCAATCTTGCAAATATTTTGTATATCCTTTAATTGTAGATGCCTAGGAGATTGTGTTATCCTAGGAAGGGCCAGTTTCCAGTTCCTCCGGTGTTGAGCTCTTCTGAGTGTGTTGTATCAGACCAGGTGTGGTCTGTGAGTTGCTATAGAAAGTTAGAAATGTCAGGTTGTTTTAAATAAGTTGGTTTGTAATAAGTGTGTAACCATAATTATACTTGAACCTAGAAAAGATCTTGTGAAGGGTTGTTTATATTAAAATAAAGTGTGTTGAATATATTATATTTTTAATTTGATATTGTTAGTGATGTCAACTCCTGACCCCGGGGTTGAGGCCATCACAATGGACATGACTGATAAGTGGATTTTATATCTACTTGGAACGCTTCATTTTAGGCTTAAGTTGGTGTTTTGGACTCAAGTTATTGGTATTTTTGATGTGTTTTTATGTTTGTGCATTTTAGGCATCAGTTAAATGAAGAAATAAGCTTTTTAAATAAATATGCTGAAAAAAAGATAAAAAAAAAAGATCAAAATTGTAAGCCTAGGACATCCTTAGGTTGTAGAGAATCTCGTTAGCTTCACATGGGCAGTTGAACCGCATAATTCTGACGAGCAGAACTCAAGATACGGCCAAAAGAAGAAATGTCAGAATTTTTCCAGAAGGTCGTTGCGGCCGCGCCAGAACCAGCGTGCCCGTGCCGCTGAAAACACTATTCCAGCGAGGTCGCGCCCGAAAACAGCACATCCGCACCCTATTTCTGCCCCATAATCCTGATTTTAGTCGAAATTGAAGATTTTGAGAGTCCTGGTCATCCTGGAGCCTATATATACCAATAAAAAGACGTTTTTAACAACAAGAAGACCTGAGAGAGCAATAAGAAAACCTAGAGAGCACGAGACGGCTACGAAGAAGAAGACTTTTATTTTCTTTGATTTAGGCGATACTTGGATGCTTGTTTTCGATTTGTCTTTGAACCCTAGTACTCTTATATTATTTATTATCATGCTTTAATTGGAACCCACAGTGATGATGAGTTCGACTATGAACTAATAGTTATCGTGGGGTTCTAACGGATTTACTTATGGATTTTTATAGTTAATTTGTTCAATATTTTGGTGTTTGGTGATTGATTGATATCCTAGTATTGGTTGTGCTTATTCGTCTTTTGTGGTAGCTAACATATAAGATAGCGTGTTTGTTAGATATATTTGAGATGTCATGTCTAATATGTTCCGTGTTTAGTTTTCAGATCTTAACAAACAGGAAATATCAGTACTTACTGGAATCAGTACTTACTGGAAGTCAGAACTTAAGGATATCAGGACTTAGATTATCAGAAGATAATATCAGAAGATGGATATCAAAACTTAAGTACTGGAGGACTAACAGTTAAGGAAGGAAGCTGATTTACAGGAAAGAAGATCGAGACTAATACAAAAAGAAGATATGCATGGAAAGATTTGGAGGACTTAAAGACTTGTATAAGATATCTGATTGATATATTTTAGGAGACAAAATTATATTCCATATCAATTAGAAGTTAACTTGTAACTATGTACTATATAAACACAGACATGGGTTTACACTATATGTGTTATCATTATCGAGAAGATCAAACATTGTAACCTAGCACCTCTAGTGATATTTGTTCATCACTGAGAGAGAACAGTTCCATTGTAACAGAGTTTATTATATCGAATATATCTGTTTATTATTACTTGTGTTCGAAATCGATTTGATTGTATTCTACACTGTATTCAACCCCCTTCTACAGTGTTGTGTGACCTAACAAGTGGTATCAGAGCCTATCTGTTAACACACATATAGTAAAGATCCAAAATAATCATGTCCGAAGAAGCTGAAAATCCAACCAAGCCCGCCAAAACTGAAGAAACTCAAAAGACTCAAATCCACAGTCGATATGAGACTATAAGAGTTCCCATACTAAGACCTTCTGAGTACCCCATATGGAAAGTGAAGATGACTATGTTTCTGGAAGCTACAGATCCAGAATACCTTGAAAGAATTAAAGAAGGACCGCATAAGCCAACCAAGCTCTCTGTTATAGTTGCAGATCAGCCAGCAAAGACCATACCAATGGAGAAAAGTGAGTATACAGCTGAAGATATCTCATCCATTGCCAAGGATGCAAAGGTAAGGTATTTGCTGCATAGTGCCATTGATAATGTCATGTCAAACAGGGTAATTTACTGCAAGACTGCTAATAGGGAATATATAAATCCTGATTACGTGGTTAATGTTGCATTACTTACAAATGATTTGGGCTACAAGGCCCAATAAGAAGATGTATAACATTCAGACAAAAAGGTTAACTCATTGATCAGGCCTGATAGACCACATCAGGCCTGATGGACCACATCAGGCCTGATGGAACAAAGAAGGCCCAAAACCCTGAATATTAATTAATTTCATAATTAATTAATAAGGGATAAGTCAGCTAATAAGATGAATCCTAGTGGAGAAATAAATCCTTGTAAATTGTCCTCCAAGGAACCTAGTGGGATAAGGAATCAGCTTCCTACCTCTTAGGACTCCAAAGTCCATTCTAATTCTGAGACTTTCCCACCAAGTCTCCTAACCCAAGTCCAATTCAAGGACTCCCAACATCTATATAAGGGGCCTCACCCCACAAATCAGAACTACATTTTGTTGACTTGATCTTTGGCAATCAGCAAGGTACGTAGGCATCTTGTCAAGGCAGATCAAGTCACGAAACACAAGAGCAGTCAAATCGATCCTTGAAGCTCACGTTCCTTAGTAATAGATACAACAATTATTATACCTTATTTTTTGATCCATAACATTTGGCGCCGTCTGTGGGAAAGAAGAACTATAACCATGGCGAGAACACGAAGAACAAGCAACGTCCTTGAAGGAGGGACACCCGCGGGGACAACCCAACCGATTTCGTCAATCGTGGAGGTGCCTCCATATTCAACCTATGTCGTCACCCAAGGAGGAGCCCAGATAGGTGCAACTGAACCTCAACCTCAAGGGACGATTCCCTCGGCTCCTCAAGGTACGAATCCCCAACTTCAACAACTACATACACCTTTGAATTCTCGACCCATTGGATACGAGTATTCAACTGTTATAACCACTAACCCCCCCTTATGAGATGCCCCTTTACCCCGAGGTTGGCGGAAGTGGACATGCTGGACGGAGTGAAGAACGGGGGAAAACACCCCCTATATACAAGGTTTGGCTCCTATCCCGGAGGACCAGGGAGGACCAGGAATTTTCTGTTCCTTATACTGAGAGAGATTCTGAATCTTCGGATGACGAAGTGGCCCCAAGAAGGAGACGTGTTGGCAAAGAGCCGATGGGTGATGGTAACCAACGCCCTAGGAGCATCCGATGGGTGAATCCCCAAGAAGTGCAGGAGAGAATCAAGTCCCGTGAGGCTGAGATTCAAAGGCTGAAGCGTGACTTGGAGGCGCACCAGGTTCCCAGGCCCCCATTACCACCTAGGGGGAGAAATCCTCCCCCAATCATAGACCTGGATGGTCCGACACGAAGCAGGGCTATAGTCCCAAGAGCTGATCCAAGCAATCTTCTTCCCCTTGGAGATCCTGATGATCCTACTCCAGCATTCACTAAAGAAATAATGAATACCCACATCTCAAGGAAGTTCAAGATTCCCGCTATCAAGGCTTATGATGGCACGGGAGATCCCGCTAACCATGTCAGAATATTCTCCAATGCACTGTTATTACAGCCCATGAATGACGCTATTAAGTGTTTGGCCTTTCCTCAAACCCTGTCGGGTATGGCTCAAAGATGGTATAGTCATCTGCCCCCGAACTCTATCGGGTCCTTTAGAGAATTAAGTCAGGATTTTATTAAGCAGTTCATCAGTGGGAGAGTGCATGAGAAAATTTCAGCATCCCTCATGAGCATTGTGCAGGGAGCAAAGGAATCCTTGAGAGACTACCTGAATTGTTTCACGAAGGAAGGTTTGAAAGTCCCGGACCTTGATGACAAGGTAGCAATAATAGCACTACAACAGGGAACTAGGGATGAGTTCTTCAATATGTCTTTGGCCAAGCGCCCCCCTGAGAGCATGTTGCAGCTCCAAGATAGGGCTGAGAAGTACATCAAGGTGGAAGAGAGCATGAGGAACACCGTAGTGAGCAACGAGTTCACTGGAGGCAAGAAGCAGAAAACTGATCTGGACTATATCGCTAAGGACAAGTATCCTAGAACTGAGCAAAACCCTGATTCAACCCCTAAAAAGGAAGGACATGGGCAAAAGTTCGCTGAATATGCTAAGCTGAATGCTCCTAGAAGCCATATCTTGATGGAAATCGAGAAAGACCAAGATATTCGTTGGCCTAAACCCTTGAATGCAGATCCGGCCAAGCTAGACAAGATCAAATATTGTAGATTTCACAAAGATGTTGGTTATGATATCGATGAGTGTAGGCAACTGAAAGATGAAATAGAGTTCCTCATTCGGAAAGGAATATTGAACAAGTACACTAGGGAAGGAAGAAATAGGAATAACAATGGAAGAAAGAACTTTGAAGATCGGAGGAGGGAGCAAGACGATCAGGGGAGGAATCCCCAACCTAGGGGCCGGTGATAAATACAATCTTTGGAGGACCACGACCCCGAGCACCTGTGATAAATATGATTTTTGGAGGACCGACTGCTGCTGGATTATCCAAGAACTCCAGGAAAGCTTATGCCAAGGAGGTTATGCATATTGTTGGAGAAGCCCCAAAGAGGGCCAGGACAGGAGTAACAATGGCTTTTGATGATTCTGACCTAGAGGGTGTGAAATTTCCTCATGACGATCCATTGGTCATAACACTTATAATAGGAAATAGCCGATTAAGAGGGTCCTTGTAGATAATGGTGCTTCAGTGGATATCTTGCTCCATGACACCTTTTTAAGGATGGGATATAATGATTCCCAATTGACCCCAACCGACATGTCGATATATGGATTTGAGGGAGTGGAGTGCCCCGTGGAGGGGATAATCAAGTTGCCAACAACCATAGGACATGAACCAAGGCAAGCAACACAGATGTTGGACTTTGTGGTAGTAAAGGCTAGTTCAACTTACAGTGCTATCATGGAGAGAACAGGGATACATGCCTTCAAGGCAGTCCCTTCTTCCTACCATTCAGTTATGAAGTTTCCCACCCGGAATGGGAATGGAGAAGAGAGAGGAGATCAAAAAATGGCTAGAAGTTGTTATGTAGCCTCTCCGAGGGTAGATGGAGTTGGGGGGCAAGTTCTGCCTATTGAAGATCTGGATATTCGAGAGAATGATGAGAAAAGAGGGAAGCCAGCTGAAGACTTGGTTTCGATTCCTTTAGTTCCTGAGGATCCTGAGAATGTTACTTTTGTTGGAGCCACACTAGAGGATCCCCTTAGAGGGAAGTTAGTGAAATTTTTGCAAGAAAATAGTGATGTGTTTGCATGGTTGGCAGCTGATATGCCAGGAATAGACCCGGAACTAATTACTCATAAGCTGAATATGGACTCAAGTCGGAAGACGGTGAAGTAAAAGAAAAGAAGTTTTTCCCCAGAGAGTCAAGAAGCAATAAAACAGGAAGTAGAGAAGCTCTTAGAGGCTGGTTTCATTGAGGAGATATAATTTCCAGAATGGTTAGCAAACCCTGTAATGGTGAAGAAGGCTAATGGAAAATGGAGGATGTGTGTGGACTTCACTGATCTGAATGACGCATGCCCTAAGGACTGTTTCCCGTTGCCAAGGATAGATACTTTGATAGATGACACTGCCGGACATGAGATGCTGAGCTTCATGGATGGATTTAGTGGATACAATCAGATCAAGATGCACAAGAACGACATCCCAAAGGTATCATTCATCACTGACTTTGGTGTTTATTGTTATCTTGTTATGGCATTTGGTCTCAAGAATGCAGGAGCCAACTATCAAAGGTTGGTAAATAAAATTTTTAAGGATCTTATTGGCAAGACCATGGAAGTTTATGTTGATGACATGTTAGTCAAAAGTCTAATGAAGACTGACCATATAACCCATTTCAGGGAAGCTTTTGAGGTCTTGAGATACCACAAGATGATGTTAAATACTACAAAGTGTGCTTTCGTAGTAGGATCTGGAAAGTTTTTGGGATTGATGGTCTCCAAGAGAGGAATCGAGGCCAATCCTTATAAAATAAAGGCAATCCTGGACATGGAGCCCCCAAAAAACTATCAAAGATGTTCAAAAGCTCACTAAAAGGGTTGTTATATTGGGACGATTCATCTCAAAGTCTGGAGACAAGTATTTGTCGTTCTTCAATTCTTTAAAAAAAGTTAAGGATTTTGTATGGAGTGAAGAAAGCCAAAAGGCATTCGAGGAATTAAAGTAATATATGGATCAGGCCCCGTTGCTTGCCAAGCCAGCTTCGAATGAAGTTTTATACTTATACTTTTCCGTTTCAGAGAGTGCCTTGAGCGCTATATTGGTTAAGGAGGAACTAAAAATCCAGAAACCCGTGTACTATGTCAGTAAAATTCTGCATGGAGCTGAGTTGAATTATTCAACTATTGAGAAGTTTGCTTTAGCCTTGGTAGTGGCTTCGAGAAAGTTGCGTCCTTACTTCCAGGCTCATAAGATTGAGGTGCTAACAAATCAACCCCTGAGAAATATCATTCATAGTCCCAAGACTAGTGGGAGGTTGATTGAGTGGGAAATAGAGCAGGGAGAATTTGATATCAAGTATATGCCATGAACGGTAATAAAAGCCCAAGCATTGGCTGCCTTCGTGGTGGAATGTACCATACCCAACCAAGAAGTCGGGGGGTAAAAGGATACCATACCTCAAGACAAGAAAGTTGATAAGGGGACAAGGAACAGGATGATAAGGAGAAAGAATATTGGGTTCTCTATTTTGTTGGAGCATCAAAAACAAATTCAAGTGGAGCAGATTTGGTTTTATAAAGCCCTGATGGGTTCTTGATTGAGTAAGCCATGAAGTTAGACTTCCCGACCACAAACAATGAGGCAGAATATGAAGCTCTGATAGCTGGCCTCGGCCTAGCAGGGACACTGAGAGTCAAGAACTTGAAGGTCTGTAGAGACTCGAAGTTGGTTATATCCCAGGTGAAGGGAGAGTTTGAGGAAAGGGATGATACGATGGCTAAATATGTCGGCCTAGTAAGGGCTGTGATGACCCAATTCGATGAATGCCATGTTGAGCACATTCCAAGGGAGGAAAATGCTAAGGCAGATGCCTTATCAAAGTTTGCTTCATCCGAGATAGAGAAAAGTTCAGGAAATGTATACTTCCGTGTTCTGAAGACACGGAGCATTGATGTTAAGCTTGTAGCTCCTATAGGTCTGAGGACGTCATGGATAGATCCCATTAAGACTCATATTCAAACCGGTTAGTTGCCTAATGATGCTACTGAAGCACGAAAGTTGGTTGTTCGAGCATTAAGATACTCCTTAATAGATGGGATTTTGTATAAAAGATCTTATGTAGTTCCTTACCTAAGATGTCTCAGACCCGATGAGGCACGCTTGGCTCTTGAAGAAGTACATGAAGGTATCTGTGGGCAACACTTGGGGGCAGGGCCCTAGCTCATAAGATAACCCGTTTAGGCTTCTATTGGCAAGAAATGATGGCTGATGCCAAAGAATATGTGAAAAAGTATGACCGCTGTCAGAAACATGCACCTGTTGTTAGACAACCCCCCGCGATGTTGACCTCCATCAACTCGCCCATCCCCCTTGCTATGTGGGGAATGGATATACTGGGACTTTTCCCCGTGGCCACGACACAAAAGAAGTTCCTGATTGTAGCCATTGATTATTTTACTAAGTGGATTGAAGCCAAGCCTTTGGCCAAAATCACAACTAAGCAGGTTGCACAATTCCTGTGGGAAAATATTATGTGCCGGTATAGAATTCCCCGCATCCTAGTCACTGACAATGGAATACAATTCAACAATGAGGAATTCAAGAATTATTGTGAGGAGAATGAAATTGAATTATGATTCACCTCTGTGGCTCACCCGCAAGCCAATGGGCAAGCGGAAGTGGCGAATCGAATAATCCTGGATGGACTAAAGAAGAGGATCGAGAAGTCAAGGAATAACTGGGTTGATGAAATACACCCAATACTATGGGCCTATAGGAGTACCTGTAGAGTCATGACTGGAGCAACTCCCTTCATGTTAGCATATGGAGCAGAAGCAGTTGTTTCTGTAGAGATATCATATTCCTCCCCCGGGATTCAAGCTTTCAATGCTGAGGAAAATGAGGAAGGGCAAAGGTTAGCCCTGGATCTAATTGATGAAGTGTGAGATGAGGCACATGCGAAGATAGTGGAATATCAGAAAAAGGCTTCTTTCTACTAGAACCTAAGGGTTAAAGAAAGGTTCTTCAAACAGGGTGACTTAGTCTTGAGGAAGGTGGAAGCTTCTGGTGTAGGGCAGAAAGGGAAGCTTGCCCCAAATTGGGAAGGGCCATACAAGGTCAAGAGTGTTCAAGGTAGAGGAACCTACAAGCTTGAAACTATGGATGGTTTTGAAGTCCCAAGAACTTGGCATGCACAAAACCTGAAGATTTACTATGTGTGAAATGGTTGAGAACGATTCTCACTTGTCAAGATGACAAGTAGATTGAAAAGCACCTTGAAGCTTTGCTTGCTTAGGATTTACATATTTTAGTTTTGTTTATTAAGACTTGTGTAAGGGATGAATCCCAACAATTTGTGAAATTCAGAAAGTTTTCAAAATATGTTCCAGTAACAAGATAATTGAACTAAGTGCATGAGATGAAAGCATAAAGTTTGATAAATAAAACTGGTTTGAATAAATAATACAAAGTCTGATAAACAAAGTCTCAAAGACAAGAAAAAATAGATAAGCCACACAGGGCTGGAAAAGCTCTAAGGAGCAGAGGTGCCCTCGGCATCCATATCATCATATCCTCCGCTCTCGCTGGAAGTCTCTGTCATCTCAGAGGAGGAAGAACTATCATCCTCAGCAGGCCTGGAAGATGACTCGGAAGGAGGAAGAAGCGGGTCCTGAGGGATACGATCCGAGACAACCACTCGGGTACGAAACCTCTGCAGCAAAGCCTCGTCATCAGGGCAGACATAGTCCGCCGGGTTAATATCAGGACAGGCCTCGTTCACGGTCCTAAGGGTCGTGTCCCAACCAGTCCTAAAAAGCCCAGGGAATACTGAGTCATCCCTCACCCTCATGGACTGGGTAAACTCCTCCGAGTCTAGATAGTTTTCAATCGCCTTGTTTTTCTCGGCCCGTAGCACCACCAGCTCAGCGTTAGACTCCCCGAGCTCCTCCTCTTTACGCTTCAGCTTCCGCTCCAAAGCGGTGTACTTCTTTTACTGCCTACTGAGGGCATTATCAGCTTTGTCAGAGGCCCTCTTCCATGATTCAGCTTGCCTCGCAACGCCATAGAAGTAGGCGTTAGACTGAAACGAAATAATAAACAAAAGTGTAAGGCAAGTGAATGCTACAAGTAAGAAAGAAAAATTTTAAGAAATAAACATATCGAGGCTAAGGACTGATCTCCCATGAGCTTTATCCTCTCCAAGTCAGGAGTAGCCACCACATCGGTGAAGTCCTTTGGAGTTACGCCATGGTAAGACCAATCCCAGGCGTGCTTCGTGGATCCAACCACGATATTCCCTCGGCGGAATCCCCAGAGAGGCTGAAAGGCACCCGTAGCAGCAGAGACAGGAGCGACAGTAGTGATAAGGGCTCTGTGGCCCTCAGCTCCCTCAGCCGGAACCTCCACCGTAGGTTGCTTATACTTCCGTAGGAAGCTAGACTCCGTAGCCTTCCCTCGAGTATCCACGCCCGCAAGGAGAGCCTTCTTCATCCTGGCAGTCTCCTCAACAAGAGGCACATTATCCTCGTTGATCTCCTTAGCAGCTGCAAAACAAGAGAAAAAACAAGATAAGTGATGTCAATAATGCATGAAACAAAATAAAAATGAGAAGGGAAGAAAAATACCCTGTTGAAAAATAGAGGATAGCCCCACATGGACGAGGGAGAACTCCCCTAAAAGAGTCCAACTGATAGTGGCACCGTCATCCCGAGTAAGTTCCTCATAAATGATAGTTTCCTCGGGGGTTAAGTGAATGGATTTGAGGCTAGCATCACTAACTTTCCCGAAAGAAGATTTGAAGAGGGTGCCCCAATTACCATTCTCCCATCTTAACCCGACAAAACTATTCCTCCAATTTTGGTTATTATCGGGAATGGAGGCGCTGTTAAAAATGTGCTTACACTTGGGCCTTTGTTTAACGTAGATCCAACCAAAATTATCAGAAGAACTGTTGTAACATTGAAAAACCTTCCTAAAAACAGCTACAGATAAGGGAAAACCTCCCCTAAGACAAGAAACCATGAAATATAAAATGTTCCTCCAAGCGTTTGGAGGAAGCTGACATGGGTTAATTTACAGATCAGCTAGGAGGTGAGGAATGGAGGGATGAAAAGGGAACCTAAGCCCAGCATCAAGGGCATCTGTGTAAACGAAAAGAGTATCGGGTTTCCAGTGGCAAGTACGGTCGCCACCAGAAACCGGAACTAGCCTAAGGGGAGGATGAACATTGTAACGTGCATTTAACTTATCATAATCTATGTTGTGCCAATTGTTACAATGATTAAAAGAATCAAGATGTGCGGTGGAGGGATTCCTCCCCCTAGTATTAATCATATCTATCAAAGACATGTAAGAAGAGCGGATCTCGACATCCTTACCTCATTTTGAAGCCGAGGCGATCTTGGCCGCTCTCTCAGCACCTTTGTCTGCCATTAATGGAGTTTGAAGGAAACCTTGAAACCTTGGATGGAAAAGGAGGCCGGAAAAGGCTAAGGAAGTAGACGGAAAATTCCTAAGGAGGAGAGTGTTGAGAGAGGAGAGGGAGTTTGAAGAATTGTGTAGGAGTGAAATGAGAAGGGTGAGGATTTCACTCTCCCATCCCACTTTTATATAGGCACAAAGAAGGCTAATTGGGCCTAGAAAAGCCCATTTGGGCCCAGAAACAGAACACTCTGGAAGGATCTAGAATAGTTTAGAGGATTTTGAGAAAATATAAAAAATATATTTTAAGAAAACTCTGGAAGGATCCACAAAATCCAGAAAAATCTTTGGGCCTGGAAAAATATGATAAGCCCAACATAGGAATAACCAAAAGACCTGAAGAAAGCAGCAAGCCCAGCTTAGGGCCCAAATGTTACGACCGGCATTTTGTGTAATATTATTTGTGAACTTTGTATAATATTAGAGCCGAATGTAAATATACTTAATGATTGTACGTTGTGTGAATGAAAATTTCTGCATTATATATTGCTTTATGTAGAATATGATTTTTCAAAGCAAGAGTTTATTTATTTCCCTTATTTTTAATTTATAAGGAATATTCTAAACTTTGGAAAAATTTCTTTTAAAAAGTTATTTCATTCACAAATTTCAAAAGTGATCTTATAAAATTTCTAAAAATCCAAGTTATTTTATGGTATAAATTTTATAATTTTTGAACTTATATTTTATTTTATAAAACTAAATCTTTAAAAATTTATTTGTTATAATTAGCAAATTACATGGAAACCCTTGCATGCAAATCACTCTTCCATTCTATTAAAGGGCAAAGGAGACCTTTCCAACCCCACTAACTCACTTGTTGTTAACTAAATTACCACATTAACCTTGCATGCAAAATGGCCTAACTTTAGCTAGAGGGTATTTTTGTAAATTCTCATTTACACTCATTTCTTTTAGTCAATCAAAGGCATAAAACCAAAAACAAAATGTGAGAAATCATTTCACTCACTCCACACTCCAACTCACCTCTCTTTTTCTCTCATCCCCCTCTCTCTCCTTGCTCTCAGCCGAGAACCCATTCCCCCACTCCCTTCCATTTTTTATTTCATTTTTCATTTTCCCTAGTGTAAATCTTCCACCTACATTTATTTTATATACTTCCCAAGAGTTTTGTGACTTGGGAGATGAAGTTTCATGGTTGCATGTGTAGCTTTTGTGTGATCTCCAAAGAGAAACTCTTGATTATTGTGAATTCAAGAGCTCTCTATGAGATACATTTTATATATGTTTTAACTAAGTGTTTTATGGAGAAACCATGCTTTAAAAACTTTTGCATGCTACTGAAATTTCATTATATAATCATGTTTAGCCATGCATGCTAGTTTTAAGATGTTAATATTATGATCAACCATGTTGTGTATGCTACTCTTCTCGAAATCATGTTTTCATGTTTAAAAATCTACAAATTCGAAATATTTATACTTGAGATAGATTGTTTCCATGATATATTTCTTATTAATATATAAGAGAAGATATATTTCATGATTATTAAGGATGAGCAATAGGTATAAGTCAAATTTGTAAGAATTTAAACTTTATGCCTTAGCTGAAATCTTGTTAAGTGTTTTTCATGAGTTGCATGTTATATTTTTAGTTGCATGTTGATGTTCTTGGGCATGGATGATCTCCCCTCCGATTGAGGCACTATTTTAGGATATTGATGCACTAGGTTTGCTTTGGTAAAGGTTGGATGCTTGGTTATTAAGCGGGAGTCAAGGTGGCAGGGGATTAGTTAGTGTTTGCATTTTTCCAGATTTGATGCACTAGTTATGAGGAAGTTTTGAGTGAGCACTTGTTGTGCACTTTGAGGCCCAAGCCACCAGAATCTAGAACTAGGAGTATATAAAAGGTTTTAGGTGTTTGTTGGAGGTTTGTAAGTCGTTTGGTTAGGTGCACGAGTGGAATCACAAAATATGTCCAGCAGGGGACAGTTTTATTGCAACTTAGAAATAGGAAGTTTTGACCATGTAATAAGTAAGTAGGCCCTCATTAGGCCCTGTTGGGCCTTAGTTAGAGGGAGTGTCAGAGTAGTTTTTCCAGCCATATTTCATAGGATTTGAGTTAGAATAATGTGTCACAAGTTAGTTCAAGTCAGGACCTTTTCTGCCCAGAAAAATAGGGGAACCATGGACTTTAAGCTTAGGCCTAGGGAGGCCCAAGCTAGGCCCTTGAGCCACATCAAGTTTGGGAGTTTCCTTATAGTCAGAAGGGTCTAGTGTAGAATTTTTGAAGGTAAAATTGTAGTGTAAGAGTGTCTCATGCACTCAAGAAACCATAGATGTCATTCTGAAATTTACCTTAGTAAGCACCTTCACTTACCACATAGTTTTAGAGCACTTATGAGTGAGACCTAGGTTGACCACTATAGTTGCAAGATAGCATAAAGCCAGTAGAGTGAAAGGCCCAAGTGAGGGTCCATAGGTTTTGGATAGTTTAGTAAAGGCACATCGAGTTAGGAGACCAAAGTTGAAGACTTTGTCTAGTTTAGCGATCAAGTGACTTAGTTGGGGATCGAGATCATCCAAGCCTAGTGTTGCATTATGGTGTTTGTGATTTTATTTGGTATTAAAATATGAAATGTGAGTATATGTGGCTATGTGTACTATTGAATTTATAAGGTGATTATAAATTACGAGCATATAAGCCTAAGTGCCATTTGTGTTTAATTTCGGGTTGTAAATAGGTTGAGTTGGTGAGAATATATTATAATGAGGTTATTATTATTTATGTTGGATCTCGAGACGAGGGTAAACTTGCCATAAAGGTCGAGTAAAGCTTCCAGTTGCTCCTACCTACCAGACCAGTCCAGCCTTTCTCAAGGCAAGTAATTCAACCTACTTTTTAGTTTACACTGCGAATGTGTGATAACTAGTTCTTATATATATATGATGCGAGTATCCTGATTTAACTTGTTATACCCGGACCAAGTGATTCTCAAATCTATCTTCGAATTATATAGAAATGCTGTAACACCCCCAAATCCGGGGTCGGGGATCCGCGTTGTCACGAGTTCCATTTCCCTTAATAACACCCAATCTTAATAAACAATCGACTACTCCGTACTGTGACGCCACAATAAAAACACACACCACAAGTTATAGTCTCAGAGATGAATATCCAAAAATAACACGAATCATTTTATTCCACAATTATATGCCATTACACCTTAAAAGGGTTTCTGAATAAATTTACATTTCTTTGTCATTATTACAATTTATAAAGATACATAAGTCTGGTACATCAAAAGTTGAAAGCCTAGCCTATTGGTAGTTCCTACCTCAGCTACAACGACATCAACGCCTATAGGAAACTGCGGAATGTTTCCTATCCGCTCGCGAATTGGGAGCTTGGTCCTGTTCATCTTGTCTATCTGATGTTGTGTGATGAAAGAAGAAAGCAAGGGTGAGCAACAAGCCCACAAAAATAATATGTATAATGATTAACAATATATGAGCATTCTCATAGTATTCATGAAAGTCTTAGTCAAGAAGAATTGAACCAAGTTTGACCTCTTAATGCGACCAAGTCACAAAATATTTAGTATATATATATACTTTTCAAAATCTTTGAAATCCTCTGCCATGCATAATATACACAGAGTTCCAGTTTATAACTGTATAAAAATATCGTTGCAAGGTAATCTCATATATCTAACCTTGTCTCAACGTTTTTCTGAAAATCTTTGTCATGCATAAGATAATCATTAACTAGATATAAGTTGAAAAGATGAAGTAACAAGATACTCCAATATACTTATATCTTTTCCGAATACTACTTGAACCACCACCGTTCAAGGTATAGACAGTTTCGAAAGTTCATCACATAGATGAGACTACAAGATAAGACTTGAATAGATTCAATCTTTGAAATATTTTTTAAAGGAAATAAAGTTACGAGATACTTCATTCGATGGAAACACCATTATAACTGTTTGACCCTGTCAATGCTTCGACAACCACCCATTCGTAGCCTTTTGATCGAAATGCTCCGAGTAGTGTTGTAGAAATATCCAACTGGATGATGAACTTATTACGGGAGTTTTCCGTGCCAGGAAGACCACTTACGATGATCAGTCGCAGTAGTGCAACCCCACCATTATCTACATATAGAGGAGAACCTGTCGGATTTACTTGTCAACCGAACACTGGACTCCTAAGGAATGGACCGTCTTAGCGGAACTTCCAGGCCATTTGGGCCAATATAATAAGGCTGGGCCGGCGCCATTCGACCACTTACGCCACTCCTAGTTCAGATGAAATCCATGACTCTGAAACGTAAAGCTTGTCCCCCCTTTCCCCAAGTAGAAACTTGTTGATACGGCTCCACCAAGAAGTCGTATCTAGTTGGAAAGGAAAACTCACCGATATTTCCCAGGCGGTGCCTGTTAATGGATTAACTTGTTCTAAGAATTTTACTTCCCGAGTGTTGGGTAAGTAATCAAAAACTCTTTTATCAAAACAGCAACCTTGTTGCGAATATAAAACACACCACAGAGCCGGATCCCTCAGGTTTTGAGCGAGTATTTAAATCCCTTTTGAAAGGAGGATCTTAAATATAAAAATGAGTTTTGGGATCCGCCCTAACTTTTAAAATCATTTTGAAGACTCGAAAACATTTTTAAGAATGTTTGGAGTAATGCTGATTTAATGAAATAAATCAGTCCTGATATGTTAGAAAGTATCTGAATATTATTATTTAAATAATATTCCCATAAGGATAATATTTATAAAAATAATTGAAGTAGAAGTTTTAAAACTCATACTTGAAATGAATAATAAATAACCAAAGATATACTTATACGAAAGTACGATCTTTATTTGAATCATCGAAAGTAAGTTTGATTATCGAAATATTATTCTTTAATAAAATAAAGAATATTATTTAATAAATAAGCGGAGTCATAAGTCCTCGAATGAATATTCAAAATAATATTTATTAAATAAAATAAGCAGAGTCATAAGTTCTCGAATGAATATTCAAGATAATATTCATTAAATAACATAAAGCGGAGTCATAAGTCCTCAAATGAATATTCAAAATAATATTCATTAAATAAAATAAAGTTATCGAATAACCTTATTCGATTAATAGTTTTGAAAACTATATCTATATATATATATAAATATATATATATATATATATATATATAATATACTCGGGAACATCGACTTCGGGTTTAGAAAATGTTCACCTTTGGGTCCCGTATACTAAGGATATACGCAACTACTGCTTATCTCTAGCATAGGTATTATGCAACTTATAAGCATTTGAATCAACAATTAGATATCAAGATTACAAAACAGGCATGCATATATACCATATCAGCATGCTCCAATATATCGTAAGATTTTGCTAATAATAATCATGCACTTATCACAAGATAATGCATATACATATATACATCACAACAACAGTATAACGGGTAGAAAACTTGCCTGAGTGCTCCCGGATAGACTTAAGCTTAGAGTGGGTCCGATAACCTATGAACAACAACATAAGTCGGAATTAAACCCCGGTCGTTTAAGAAACTAGACTTTAACCAATTGAACCCTAACGTTTGCTTATGGTCACTTCTACGCTTAACGAATCACATAAGTCGTTCGAGTACCCTCGGCTCCACCATTTTTAATAAATTAACCTTTAAGAATTTTAAGGCGATTCCTTCGTGAGTACTCTACGAACTGCCTAATACACTTTACATAATTGTTTCATATTCCAATTAGTCTTTAAGGGCCTTAACCAAGGTTTCAAAGTAAGGCGAGGGGTAATGGTTCGTTCGCGAAATGCCGTTACTTAAAACGGTCGTTTCTCCTAAACCGTACATCGGTTTCAAGTGAACCACATATCAAAGTGAAGCTTACGACATAATCTAACTAAACATGGTAAAGTCACAGATTCAATAGCTAGCTCTCTGTCCCGAACACTAAGAACAAGCAGTTGTATGAAATTGGGCATTACGACGACTATGTTTACGCGATTACCAAGTTTTAAACCACTCCAAACAACCACCATTCAACTCACAACTAACAATACAACCAACCCTCATCCAAACCTTACTACATCAGTCCCCAAACCTCAAGATTTTCCAATTTATACAACCCCACACATGAACTACTAGCTATACTTAAGTTTCATTAACTATAATCAAGATTTCAACATCCAAATCACTACAAATCCAATCCAAACTCTAAGCACACAAGCATCATGCTTCTCATTTACTATAACCATCAAAACCATCGTAATACTCAAAGTAAAGTTAGGGTTTGGAGGTGTTATACCTTCCTTGGAGTGATTAGAGTAGTTAGGAAGTCTTAGGGAGCCTCCTACAAGCTTGATCTTTCCAAAGAAATCAAGAACACAAAGTTAGGTTTTGAAGTTTCTAAAAGTCAGACTGAAAGAACTGTCAAAACGAGGGTCTTACCATGCTTATTTGGACGAGACTTGTGAACAAGAGTTGCCGGCCATCTCAATACCTTTCCAAAGAGCTATAGAACATACTATTTGAGTTAGTATTGAAGGAGATATGGTAGTTTGAAGTTGCTGCTCTGGTTTTGGCCGAGAGCTTTTGTTCTTGGAAAGCAAAAGTCAACTTCTAATTTGTGTTTTGTGATTTGTTTTGCCTTGGCTTGGTTGCTACCTTTTGTTTGTTAATTAAATTGTTACCATGGTAAAAATTGTGTGGCTCACAATCAACCAACCAATCCTTCCCACTTTGTCATGCTCATGTCATCTGCTTATGTCATCTTGTTACACTGGTCTTCCTCTTGTTGGTGTGATGACATCATCGTCCATTAACCTCTTTGATTAACCCCTAATTACTTGGCTAATGACCGCTGATCTGTTATACGGTTCGCTTAACTTTCGTTCTCGTTTATCGTTTGAGGGATCGTACCCGGGATCTTATTAATTTGGGTTCCCCTGAACCTTTCTCAATATTTTATATTCCTTTTATGATCCTCTCTTATAATCCTTGAATTAAATCCTTTTAATTATGTTACCTTATACTCAATTCTTTCGGTATCTAGTGGATTTTCGGGAAAAATCAAAGTGTTCGAATTTGGATTCTGACGATCTTTACATACACTTATTTACTTTATGGAATACTAATACGATCTTAGAATTTCCATAACAGTACTCCTATATAGCGTGGTCTGATAATTTTCCTTAATCAGCATCATCAGCAAAATTTACTATTCATCCGTGTTTCAAAAATTCCAAAAATTGGGGTTATTACAAATGCCATGAACCCTCAAGTACTTATTGCAAGTAGATAAAAAATCATACCATGCTAGTATACCAGAGTAATCGGGATGCCATGATAAAATAGGGAATGGTTATAATACTTGATTGATCCTTTTGATTCACATGCTATTGATTACTGAAAAATCTTGATTTTGCACCCTGATGCTTGATTTAACTCTTGTAAGAACCCCGATAGAAACTTTATCTTGATACCTAAAAGCCAGATATTCTTTAAAGTCGTTCATGATTATTTGATAACCCTATCCTTACCCTAAAGCTTGACATCCTGATATATCTTAACACCTCTATCATACTTGTAACCAGTAATGCTTATCTTCTTGATGTTCTAATACTTATACCTTGTCTAAAACCATTGCTTTAAGCCTAGTTTGGCATTACTCTTTCATATTATCCAATAGCCTTGCTAAATCTCCGTGTCAAAGTTCTTGTAAATGGAAACCTTTCAATTACCCTAATAGAGTAAAGTCTAGTGGATCATGGCCCTGAGATTTTGTGACATATTTCTAGTGTTTCAAATTTGATCTATAATCCCTTGATAAAAATGTTTACTGTTTAAGAGATTTTATTATCAATCGACATCAGTTTTTGAAATAATTAAAATGTGGATTTTCAGTCCCAAAGGGGGATAAAAGCTTTCTTTGAATAGTGGATCTGGACTGAGACGCGAGTCCTTTCCACACTTATATTTTAGGATTAAAAGTTGCCTAGAGATCCCATTAATATTTTAGAACCCAGCGAGGTTCGGGATTACTTCACGGCTGATCACCGGCTGTAATCCGTAGCGTCATAAAATGATTTTGATTAAGATATGATTTTGAAAATGTTTTGATTCAATCAAATGATGCCATCAGCCAAAATTTCATCTCTTGTTATTATTAGTCATATCTTCGCATTGTCATTCTTTAATATATATCTCGATTTATGTTTTGTATCGTATTGTTTAGCACTTGTTGAGCATTTGGCTCACTACTTGCTTTAACCCTGATATTACAGCTAGCAGCTATTGTTAGATTCAAGCAGACAGCACGTAAGACTTGTGACGCCGATGCGTATGTCCGAGCTCAGGTAGAATAAGAGATACGCATTGGAAGACTTGAACCTAACCATAGCTGCTAGCTGTAATATCAAGGTAAAGCAAGAAGTGAACCAAATGCTCAACAAGTGCTAAACTATATAATACAAAACATAAATCGAGATATATATAAAAGAATGACATTACGAAGACATAACCAATAATAACAAGAGATAAAACTTTGGGTGATGGCATCATTTGCTTGTATCAAAACATTTCGAAAATCATATCTTAATTCAAAAATCATTTTATGACGCTACGGATTACAGTCGGTGATCAGCCGCGAAGTAATCCCGAACCTCGCTGGGTTCTAAAACATTAATGAGATCCCTAGGCAACTTTTAAGCCTACATTATAAGTGTGGAAATGACTCGCGTTTCAGTCCAGTTCCACTATTCAAAGAAAATATTTATCCCCCTTGGGACTGAAAATCCATATTTTAATTATTTCAAAAACTGATGCCGATTTATGATAAAATCTCTTAAGTAGTAAACATTTTTATCAAGGGATTATAGATCAACTTTGAAACACTGGAAATATGTCACAAAATCTCAGGGCCATGATCCACTAGACTTTACTATATTAGGGTAATTGAAAGGTTTCCATATACAAGAACTTTGACAAGGAGATTTAGCAAGGCTATTGGATAATATGAAAGAGTAATGCCAAACTAGGCTTAAAGCAATGGTTCTTGACAAGGTATAAATACTAGAACATCAAGAAGAAAAGCTTCAAGAATACTAGGGGTGTCAAGATATGAAGAAATGATTTTTAGCTCAAGGTATATCAGGATTGTTGAACTTTAGGGTAAGAAAAAGGGTTATCAATCAATTAAGAACAACTTTAAAGAATATCTGGCTTTTAGGTATCATGGTAAAGTTTCTATTGGGGTTAAAGCATCGGGGTGAGATGTCAATATTTTAGGAATCAATAGCATGATAATCAAGAGGATCAATCAAGTATTATATCAAATCTTTATTTTATCATGGCATTCCAATCACTTTGATATACTAGAGTGATATGACTTTTGATCTACTTGCAATATGTACTTGTGGGTTCATGGCATTTCTATATAATACAAAGATAGATTTAATAATCGCTTGGTTCAAGTATATCAAGATAACTCAGGATACTGGCATCAATATATATGAACTAATTATCACACATTTGCAGTATAAACGAAATACAGGTTGAATCACTTGCCTTGAGAAAGGCTGGTCTGGTCTGGCTGGTAGGAGCAACTGGAAGCTTCACTCGACCTTTATGGCAAGTTTACCCTCATCTCGAGATCCTACATAAATAATAATAATCCTCATTATAATATATTCTTACCAACTTAACTTATTTACAACACAAATGGCACTTAGGCCTATATGCACGCAATTTATATTCTCCTTATAAATATAATTGTACACATAGTCACATATACTCACATATCATATTTTAATATCAAATAATATCACACACACCATAATGCAACACTAGGCTTGGATGATCTCGACTCACAACTTAAGTCACTTGGTCCCTAAACTAGACAAAGTCTCTAAATTTTGGCTTCCTTACTCAATGTGCCTTTAATTAACTATCCAAAACATATTGACCCTCACTTGGGCCTTTAATTCTAATGGCTTTATACTATCTTTCAACCATAGCGGTCAACCTAGGTCTTACTCATAAGTGCTCTAAAACTATGTGTTAAGTGAAAGTGCTCACTAAGGAAAATTTCAGAATGACATCTATGGTTTCTTAAGTGCATTAGATGCTCTTAAACTACAAGTTTACCTCCAAAACTTCTACACTAGGCTCTTCTGACCTTAAGGCATCTCCCAAACTTGATGTGGCTCAAGGGCCTAGCTTGGGCCTCCTTGGGCCTAAGCTTAAAGTCTATGATTCCCCTGTTTTTCTGGGCAGAAAACGCCCTAACTTGAACTAAGTTGTGACACATGGTTCTAAATCAAATCCTATGAACTATGGCTGGAAAAACTCCACTGACACTCCCTCTAACTAAGGCCCAACAGGGCCTAATGAGGGCCTACCCATGACATGGTCCAAACTTCCTATTTCTAAGTTGCAACAAAATTGTCCCCTGCTGGACAGATTTTGTGATTCCACTCGTGCACCTAACCAATCGACTTATAAACCTCCAACAAACACCTAAAACCTTTTATATACTCCTATTTCTAGCTTCTGGTGTCTTGGGCATCAAAGTGCACAACAAATGCTCATTCAAAACTTCCCCATAACTAGTGCATCAAATCTGAAAAAATGCAAACACTAACTAATCCATTTCCACCTTAACTCCCACTTAATAACCAAGCATCCAACTCTTTACAAAGCAAACCTAGTGTCTTAATGTCCTAAAATAGTGCCTCAACAGAAGGGGAGATCATCCATGCCCAAGAATCAACAACATGCAACTACAAATATAACATGGAACTCATGGAAAACACATAACAAGATTTCGGCTAGGCATAAAGTTTAAATGCTTGCAAATTCGACTTGTACCTATTACTCATCCTTAATAATCATGAAATATATCTTCTCTTAACTATTAATAAGAAATTTATCATGAAAACAATCTATTTTAAGCACACATATTTCGAATTTATAGATTTTTAGACATAACAACATGATTTCAAAAAGAGTAGCATGAAAAACATGGTTGATCATGAAAAACATGGTTGATCATCATTTTAATATCTTAAAACTAGTATGCATGGCTAAACATAAATATATAATGAAAATTCAGTAGCATGCAAAGGATTTTAAAGCATGATATCTCCATAAAACACTTAGTTAGCACATATATAAAATATATCTCATAGAGAGCTCTTGAATTCACAAGAATCAAGAGTTTCTCTTTGGAGATCACATAAGAACTACACATGCATCCATGGAACTTCAACTTCCAAGTCACAAAACTCTTGGAAAGTATATAAGATGAACGTAGGTAGAAGATTTACATTTGGAAAGATGAAGAATGAAATGAAAAATGGAAGGGGGTAGGGGAATAGGGCTTCGGCCGAGAGCAATGGTTGGAGGGGGAGGAGAGAAAAAAATATGGTGTGTTGGAGTGTGGAGTGAGTGGAATGACTTCTCCCACTTTGATTTTAGTTTTATGCTTTTTGGTTGACAAAATAATGAGTGGAAATGAGAATGTACAAAAATATCCTCTAGCTAAAGTTAGGCCATTTTGCATGCAATGTTAGTGTGGTAATTTGGTAATCAACAAATGAGTTAGTGGGGTTGGAAAGGTCTTATTTGCCCTTTGAGAGAATAGGATGGTGATTTGCATGCAAGATCTTTTATGTAATTTGCTAATTATAACAAATAAAATTTGTAAAGATTTATTTTTATAAAATAAAATACAAGTTCAAAAATTATAAAATTTTTACCATAAAATAACTTGGATTTTTAGATATTTTATAAAATCACTTTTGAAATTTGTGAACAAAATAACTTTTAAAAGAAAATTTCTCCAAGGTTTAGAATATTCCTTATAAATCAAAAATAAGGGAAATAAATAAACTCTTGCTTTGAAAAATCATATACTACATAAAGCAAATTTAAAATGCATAAATTTTCATTCACACAAGGTACAACTATTAAGTATATTTACTTTCGGCTTTAATATCACACAAAATCCACAGATAATATTACATAAAATGTCGGTCGTAACAGGTTATAGGATATATTTATAGGTTATAGATAATATGTGAGAGAGTAGGTTAAGTAAATTTATTATTAATACTCCTCTTATTGGTTTGTCAGCAAAGGGCGCACTCCTCGTCATCCTCCGGGTCGGACGACACTATTGCTTTCTCCGTGTATGCTGAGTTGAGGCACGAGTTTGATATGCTTCAGGGCAAGTACGACCGACTGATAGACCGATTGAAGAACGTGTATCCGGACAGCCGAAACTATGAAGGGAATCCTAAGGAGCAGATGACTGCGAGACTTGAAACTTTGGTTCAGTACGTCAACACTAAGCTTGAGGAGATACCATCGCACCGAGACCGCATCAGCCAGTATATCATCCAGATGGTGACAGATGAGCTCCAGAGTATTGTGAATACGCTTCGAGAGGAGAAGACTACCAAGCCCCGTTCCGATGGAGTGGAGCCTTAGTTCTTTCCATTATCTACCTTTCATGTTGTTGTATTATCGGACTTTATAGAATTCCCAGTTGTTTCCTTCAAATAAGCATGTTATTCCTAGAATCAGACTTTATCCTAATCTTGATGTATTGTGACCTTTAAATTTCAATTATTATGCACTATCGTTCCATATGCTTTTAACTTTTGTCTTACGCCTTTATATACATCACCATATTTGATTAATTTGAAACTTGACCTCATATGTAAATAAGAATGCCATGCGACACACTCAAATTATTTCATTATTCATACCTGTTTTGACGTAACTCTTATTTCAGGATCATGCCACCCAAAAAGAAGAACCCAACAACCACATCTACCACATATCCAAATATTCTTCGATTACTGGAAACCTTACAAAAACAACAACTAACTCTTCAACAACGATTTAAAAACCAAGATAACTGTGAACCACACCAACCACCTGATCCACCAGTACCACCTCGACAAGTTGTCACTTTCAAGGCTTTTCAGAATGTGAACCCACCTGCATTTCATGATACCACTAATCCAATAATAGCTAACACATGGATTAAGGAAATGGAAAGGGCTTTTGAGTTGGTACAGTTAGGCGACGATCAGAAGACACCATATGCTACTTACTTCTTGAAGAGCGAAGTCATCTATTGGTGGGAATCAGTAAAAGCTATGGAAGCAAATCAGCAAGTTTCTTGGGAAAGATTTAAGAAGTTATTTCTGGAAAAGTATTACCCTAAGTACATGCAGAATCAGATGGAGCTTAAATTTCTTGAATTGAAGCAAGGGAATATGTCTGTACTGGAGTATGAGAAGAAGTTCACAGAGTTGTCAAGGTTTGTGATAAAGTATACCAGCAGTGAGGAGGAAAAAGCAAAGAGATTTCAACAAGGATTAGAGCCTTGGATCAGAGATAGAATGGCTATGTTTGAGCTTGATACTTATGCAGGAGTATTACAGAAAGCTGCTCTGATTGAGAACAATGGGATGTAATCAAGAAAGGAAAGGGATAACAAGAAGAGAAAGGTTCCATTTTATGGAGAAAAGTCTGAAGCCAGAAATTCACAAGATCGGAATGTAAAGAGGATTGGATTCCATAAGGGCGGAAATTTTCAAAAGAAGGGAAATTTGAGCAAAAGACAAAAATCGAAGGGGAACAACTAGGCAAGCCAAGGACAAGTTGGAGAAAACAGATTTCAGAGACCGGAATGCAAGCATTGTGGAAGAAGCCACCCCGAAGTGTGTAATAAGCTGAGCATGACATGCTATAGGTGCAACCAGAAGGGACATTTGGCAAACGAGTGTAAGATGTCGAAGCCAAGAGTTATATATTACAAGTGTGGAAAGACTGGACACATAGCTAGGGAGTGCAAGACAACTGGACCAGTCAAAGCTCTAATGAATATGGCAAGTACCAGTGCAAGCGTGCCAGCCGAGGTATTGGCCTTACCTCAACCACCTACAACAACTCCGCAAGCAACAGCAAGGACATTCAATTTGAAAATGAAGGACGCTGTTCAGAACTCTGAGGTGATAGCAGGTACACTTTTACTAAATAATGTCAAAGCTAAAGTATTGATTGATTCGGGTGCAACGAGATCTTTCATATCTGAAAATTTTGTTGATAAACTTCAATGTGATAAAATGGTTATGAACGAGGTAGTAAATGTGATAATTGCGAACCAAGAGAAGATTCCTGTGAATTAATTCTGTCCGAAGTGTGAGATTGATATTTCGGGGTATAAGTTTTCAGCCGACTTGATACTCTTCAAGTTGGGAGAGTTCGATATAATTTTGGGTATGGATTGGTTAGGGAAGAATAATGCCCAGATTAATTGTAAGACCAAGAAAGTGTATTTAAAGACGAAGAGTGGAGAGAAGGTAGTATTTAAGGGGCAGAGGCAAGAGCAACTGTTTCTTACAATCGTTCAGGCTAAAAAGTTACTTAGAAAAGGTTGTGAGTCGTTCCTAGCTTATGTAGTGGATTCAGAAAAGGGCAACCCTAGCATAGAAGATATTCCCGTAGTGAACGAATTCCCAGATGTGTTTCCAGACGAACTACCAGGCTTACCGCCAGATCGACAAATCGAGTTCGAGATCAACCTTGCTCCGGGCACATAACCAGTTTCAAAGGCCCCATATAGGACGGCACCAGCAGAAATGAAAGAGTTGGTGAGCCAGCTACAAGAATTGTTGGATAAAGGAGTGATACAGCCAAGTACGTCGCCATGGGGAGCACCTGTTCTGTTTGTAAAGAAGAAAGATGGAAGTATGCGGCTATGTATAGATTATCGGGAGTTGAATAAGGTGACGATTAAGAACCGCTACCCGCTACCAAGAATAGATGACCTATTTGATCAGCTGAAAGGAGCAAAGTGCTTTTCAAAGATTGACTTGAGATCAGGATACCATCAATTAAAGATCAAAGAAGAAGATATTCCCAAGACAGCATTCAGGACCAGATACGGACATTATGAATTCTTAGTAATGCCTTTTGGATTGACTAATGCCCCGACAACATTTATGGATCTGATGAATCGGGTATTTAAAAAGTATTTGGACAAGTTCATAGTGGTATTCATTGATGATATCCTTATTTATTCAAAATCGGAAGAAGAACATAAGCAGCATCTATGGATAGCATTGGAGATACTCCGACAAGAGAAGTTGTATGCCAAGTTTTCTAAATGTGAGTTTTTGTTAAAGGAAGTTCAATTTTTGGGACACATTATTGGAGATGAAGGAGTTAAAGTAGATCTGGCAAAGATTGAGGCGATTATGAGTTGGGAGAGGCCAAAGACACCTACAGAAGTACGAAGTTTTTTAGGATTGGCAGGGTATTATAGAAGGTTTGTCAAGGATTTTTCGAAAATCGCCATGCCATTGATTAAGTTAACCAGAAAGAATCAGAAGTTCGAATGGAATGCAGAATGTGAGGATAGCTTTCAAGAGTTGAAACAGAGATTGGTAACAGCTCCGGTGTTAGTACTACCAGACGACCAAGGAAACTTTGTGATTTTCAGCGATGCTTCACATAAAGGATTGTGCTGTGTGCTAATGCAACGCAATAAGGTGATCGCGTATGCGTCAAGATAGTTAAAACCACATGAATTAAAGTACCCGACGCATGACTTGGAACTAGCCGCCATAGTGTTCGCACTTAAAATTTGGAGACATTACCTCTACGGGGAAAAGTGTGACATCTACACGGATCACAAGAGTTTAAAGTACATTTTCACTCAGAAGGAGCTCAATATGAGGCAAAGGAAATGGTTGGAATTGATTAAGGACTATGATTGCTCGATAAATTATCATCCTGGAAAGGCGAACGTTATAGCCGATGCTTTGAGTAGGAAGGAAAGATTGAATATGATAGCAACACCAAAAGAATTTTCTGAGGAGATTAAGAGATTTGGATTGGAACTTTGTGATTGTGGAATAGTTGAAGAAGTTTGTCGTGCAATGACTTTTCAGCCAACACTAGTGGAAAAGATAAGGAAATGTCAGGAAGAAGTAATGGAGAAAGAGAAAAATCAGCTAACTGGAGAAGAGATTGGTACTCAAAAGGATGAGCAAGGTATACTAAGGTTTTCCTCAAGAATTTGGATTCCTCATGTACCTGAATTAAAGAATGAGATTTTGCAAGAGGCCCACAAGTCAAGATTTTCAATCCATCCGGGAAGCACCAAGATGTATCGGGACTTGAAGCAGAACTTTTGGTGGCCAAATATGAAGCGAAAGGTGGCAGAATGGGTTGCGAAGTGTTATACTTGTCAGAAAGTGAAGGCAGAACATCAACGACCAAGCGGATTAATTCAGCCCCTAAAGATTCTAGAATGGAAATAGGAAAATATTGCTATAAACTTTATAGTGGGACTACCGCGAACGAAATCTGGACATGACGTTATATGGGTTATAGTTGATCGCCTTACGAAGTCGGCGCATTTCCTTCCAATTAATGAGAAGTCATCGTTGGACAGATTGGTTCATCTGTATGTGCGTGAAATCGTACTAAGACATGGAGTACCCGTATCGATAGTTTCAGAAAGAGATCCCCGATTTAACTCGAGATTCTGGAAGCAATTTCAAGAGAGTCTTGGCACAAAGTTGAATTGAGTACGGCGTATCACCCGCAAACTGATGGTTAGAGCGAAAGGACAATTCAAACAATCGAAGACATGTTGCGCAGTTGTGCAATTGATTTTGCAGGAAGTTGGGATGACCACTTGCCAATAGTAGAATTCTCTTATAACAATAGCTATCACTCCAGTATTGGCATGCCACCATACGAAGCTTTGTACAGACGGAAATGTAGATCACCGACAAGTTGGGATGAAGTAGGAGAAGGAAAGATTCCAGGCTCGGAATTGGTACAACAGTTGCATGAGACAGTCAAGTTAATTCAGAAAAGGTTGTTTGCTGCTCAAGATAGACAGAGAAAATATGCGGATCCAGCGCGTAAGGATGTTAAATTCCAAGTAGGTGAAGCCGTTTTGCTAAAGGTGTCACCAAGGAAAGGGTTGTCTAGATTTGGCAAGAAAGGGAAGTTAGCACCTAGATATATAAGTCATTTTGAAATTTTGAGTCAAGTGGGGAAGGTGGCCTACGAGTTAGCCTTACCACATCAGTATCAGCATGTGCATAATGTGTTCCATGTGTCATTGCTTAAGAAGTACAATCCTGATGTCAACCATGTGATAGAATATGAACCTGTAGAAATTCAGGCAGACCTGTCATTTGTGGAGCAACCTGTCAAATTACTCGACTGGCAAGTAAAGAGTCCTAGGAATAAGTCGGTAAGGTTAGTGAAAGTACTTTGGAGGAACCCCAAGGTCGAAGAATCAACTTGGGAGTTAGAGTATGATATGCGTTCCCGGTATCCTCATCTGTTCTCTTAGATTCTATGGACAAAATCCCTTAAGGGGGAGAGGATGTTACGACCGGCATTTTGTGTAATATTATTTATGAACTTTGTATAATATTAGAGCTGAATGTAAATAAACTTAATGATTGTACGTTGTGTGAATGAAAATTTCTGCATTATAAATTGCTTTATCTAGAATATGATTTTTCAAAGCAAGAGTTTATTTATTTCCCTTATTTTTAATTTAAAAGGAATATTTTAAACCTTGGAAAAATTTACTTTTAAAAATTTATTTCATTCACAAATTTCAAAAGTGATCTTATAAAATTTCTAAAAATCCAAGTTATTTTATGGTATAAATTTTATAATTTTTGAACTTGTATTTTATTTTATAAAAATAAATTTTTAAAAAAATTATTTGTTATAATTAGCAAATTACATGGAAACCCTTGCATGCAAATCCCTCTTCCATTCTATTAAAGGTAAAGGGCAAAAAAGACCTTTCCAACCCCACTAACTCACTTGTTGTTAACCAAATTACCACATTAACCTTGCATGCAAAATGGCCTAACTTTAGCTAGAGGGTATTTTTGCACATTCTCATTTCCACTCATTTCTCTTAGTCAATCAAAGGCATAAAACCAAAAACAAAATGTGAGAAATCATTTCACTCACTCCACACTCCAACTCACCTCTCTTTTTTCTCATCCCCCTCTCTCTCCTTGCTCTCAGCCAATAAAATGTTTCATGGTTGCATGTGTAGCTTTTGTGTGATCTCCAAAGAGAAACTCTTGATTCTTGTGAATTTAAGACCTCTCTATGAGATACATTTTATATATGTTTTAACTACGTGTTTTATGGAGAAACCATGCTTTAAAAACCTTTTCATGCTACTAAAATATCACTATATAATCATGTTTAGCCATGCATGCTAGTTTTAAGATGTTAATATGATGATCAACCATGTTGTGTATGCTACTCTTCTCGAAATCATGTTTTCATGTTTAAAAATATACAAATTCGAAATATTTGTACTTGAGATATATTGTTTCCATGATATATTTCTTATTAATAGATAAGAGAAGATATATTTCATGATTATTAAGGATGAGCAATAGGTATAAGTCGAATTTGCAAGAATTTAAACTTTATGCCTTAGTCGAAATCTTGTTAAGTGTTTTCCATGAGTTGCATGTTATATTTTTAGTTGCATGTTGATGTTCTTGGGCATGGATAATCTCCCCTCCTATTGAAGCACTATTTTAGGATATTGATGCACTAGGTTTTCTTTGGTAAAGGTTGGATGCTTGGTTATTAAGCGGTTGTCAAGGTGGAAGGGGATTAGTTAGTGTTTGCATTTTTCCAGATTTGATGCACTAGTTATGAGGAAGTTTTGAGTGAGCACTGTTGTGCACTTTGAGGCCCAAGACACCAGAAGCTAGCACTATGAGTATATAAAAGGTTTTAGGTGTTTGTTGGAGGTTTTTAATTCGTTTGGTTAGGTACACGAGTGGAATCACAAAATCTGTCCAGCAGGGGACAGTTTTATTGCAACTTAGAAATAGGAAGTTTTGACCATGTCATAGGTAGGCCCTCATTAGGCCCTGTTGGGCCTTAGTTAGAGGGAGTGTCAGAGGAGTTTTTCCAGCCATATTTCATAGGATTTGAGTTATAATAATGTGTCACAAGTTAGTTCAAGTCAGGACCTTTTCTGCCCAGAAAAATAGGGGAACCATGGACTTTAAGCTTAGGCCTAGGGAGGCCCAAGCTAGGCCCTTGAGCCACATCAAGTTTGGGAGTTGCCTTATGATCAGAAGGGTCTAGTGTAGAAATTTTGGAGGTAAACTTGTAGTGTAACAGTGTCTAATGCACTCAAAAAACCATAGATGTTATTCTGAAATTTACCTTAGTAAGCACCTTCACTTATCACATAGTTTTAGAGCACTTATGAGTGAGACCTAGGTTGACCACTATAGTTGCAAGATAGCATAAAGCCATTAGAGTGAAAGGCCCAAGTGAGGGTCAATAGGTTTTGGATTTTTTAGTAAAGGCACATCGAGTTAGGAGACCAAAGTTGAAGACTTTGTCTAGTTTAGCGATCAAGTGACTTAGTTGGGGATCGAGATCATCCAAGCCTAGTGTTGCATTATGGTGTGTGTGATATTATTTGGTATTAAAATATGATATGTTAGTATATGTGGCTATGTGTACTATTGTATTTATAAGGTGATTATAAATTGCGTGCATATAAGCCTAAGTGCCATTTGTGTTTAATTTCGGGTTGTAAATAGGTTGAGTTGGTGAGAATATATTATAATGAGGTTATTATTATTTATGTAGGATCTCGAGACGAGGGTAAACTTGCCATAAAGGTCGACTAAAGCTTCCAGTTGCTCCTACCTACCAGACCAGTCCAGCCTTTCTCAAGGCAAGTGATTCAACCTACTTTTTAGTTTACACTGCAAATATGTGATAACTAGTTCTTATATATATATGATGCGAGTATCCTGATTTAACTTGTTATACCTGGACCAAGTGATTCTCAAATCTATCTTCGAATTATATAGAAATGCCATGAACCCTCAAGTATTTATTGCAAGTAGATCAAATAACATACCATGCTAGTATACCAAAGTAATCGGGATGCCATGATAAAATAGAGAATGGTTATAATACTTGATTGATCCTTTTGATTCACATGCTATTGATTACTGAGAAATCTTGATTTTGCACCCTGATGCTTGATTTAACTCTTGTAAGAACCCTGATAGAAACTTTATCTTGATACCTAAAAGCCAGATATTCTTTAAAGTCGTTCACGATTGTTTGATAACCCTATCCTTAGCCTAAAGCTTGACATCCTGATATACCTTGAGCTAATGATCACTTTCTTTATATCTTAACACCTATATCATAGTTGTAAGTAGTAATGCTTATCTTCTTGATGTTCTAATACATATACCTTGTCTAAAACCATTGCTTTAAGCCTAGTTTGGCATTACTCTTTCATATTATCCTATAGCCTTGCTAAATCTCCTTGTCAAAGTTCTTGTAAATGGAAACCTTTCAATTACCCTAATAGAGTAAAGTCTAATGGATCATGGCCCTGAGATTTTTTGACATATTTCCAGTGTTTCAAATTTGATCTATAATCCCTTGATAAGAATGTTTACTGTTTGAGATATTTTATTCTCAATCGGCATCAATTTTTGAAATGATTAAAATGTGGATTTTCAGTCCCAAAGGGGGATAAAAGCTTTCTTTGAATAGTGGATCTGGACTGAGACGCGAGTCCTTTCCACACTTATATTGTAGGCTTAAAAGTTGCCTAGGGATCCATTAATGTTTTAGAACCCAGCGAGGTTCGGGATTACTTCGCGGCTGATCACCGGCTGTAATCCGTTGCGTCATAAAATGATTTTGATTAAGATATGATTTTGAAAATGTTTTGATTCAAGCAAATAATGCCATCTCCCAAAATTTCATCTCTTGTTATTATTAGTCATATCTTCGCATTGTCATTCTTTAATATATATCTCGATTTATGTTTTGTATCGTATTGTTTAACACTTGTTGAGCATTTGGCTCACTACTTGCTTTAACCCTGATACTACAGCTAGCAACTATGGGTAGATTCAAGCAGACAACACGTAAGACTTGTGACACCGATGTGTATGTCCGAGCTCAGGTAGAATAAGAGATAGTTTTGTGTGAGGACTCGATATTTAAAACCAGTTGTAATAGTTAGTAGTGTTGGGCTATTCCAAACTCTAAACTGTAAGATCTTGGATTCGGTCGTATTTACTTTCTTTTAATTATTGTAATAGTTATATATTATGTATTTTTAAGTTGGGGGGTGTGACACCAAAACTCAAAATTTTTCAAAGAAAATAAAAAAAGAAGAAAAGCCCAGTTGAAAAAATGGGCCCAAGTTAAAGCCCAAAGGGTAGGCCCAATTAAGAATTTAACTTATAGGCCCAAGCAAAAGGCCCAGATTAGAAAATATGGAACCAGATCTTATTGGGCCTTGAAATAATAAGAAGCCCAATTAAGGGATGGCCCAAAGAAAAAAACATAAAAATCTTGATCCATTCGATCAGAATGCTAGTTAAATTTCTAATCGAAAAGATGAGGTTGAAAATTCCTTCGACCAGAGCTTGAAGGGAGTTTAAATCGTCCAGAAATAGGTCGAATTCGACCGAAACCTCAATTTAATTAATGGTCGAATACTTCTCCTCGAAATTGGCTTCGACTTGGGCTTAAAAGGATGGTTAATTCGGTCAAGAATATAGACCCTGACCGAAAAGGGGAGATTCCTGATCGAACAAAAAAAAATATAGGTTGAAAATCCTGGCCGAAGTTCGACCAGGAATTGAGGTCGAAAGCATCATGCTCGAAACCCTGTCGACCAGGGCAACTAGAAGGCTAATTCGACTAGGATCCTGGTCCAACAGGATTCCTGGTCGAACCAGGTATATAAAAAAAAGAAAAAAAAGAAAGGAAGAAAAAGATGGAAATTCCTTAAAATATTTTCTGAAAAAATAATTTTTTTCGTGAAAATGAGGAATAAATCCAGAAAATTAAGGAAAAATCCCAGAATTAAGGGAAAAATTCATGGAAATTAAGGATAAATCCCAGAATTAAGGGAAAAATCTAGAAAAATTAAGGATAAATCCCAGAATTAAGGGAAAAATCCAGAAAATAAAGGAAAAATCCCATAATTAAGGGAAAAATTCCTGGAAATTAAGGATAAACCCCAAAATTAAGGGAAAAATCCAGAGAATTAAGGAAAAATCCCAGAATTAAGGGAAAAATCCCAGAATTCAGGGAAAATTCCTGGAAATTAAGATAATTCATAAATAATAGGGATAAAAGCAAATTGTTGTAATTGTGTAGGTCGCTCCACACTTTACGCAAAAACGATACCCTGTAAGGGAACAAGTAAACTTAACTTCTGCGAAACCTAGCCAATGTTTCCCAAAAGTTGGGGGGCAAATGATAGGGAATAAATAAATCCTGATTACGTGGTTAATGTTGCATTAATTATACATGATTTGGGCTACAAGGCCCAATAAGAAGATGTATGACATTTAGACCAAAAAGGTTAACACATTGATCAGGCCTGATGGACCAGATCAGGCCTGATGGAACAAAGAAGGCTCAAAACCCTGAATATTAATTAATTTCATAATTAATTAATAATGGTAAGTTAGCTGATAAGATGAATCCTAGTGGAGAAATAAATCCTTGTAGATTGTCCTCCAAGGAACCTGGTGGGATAAGGAATCAGCTTCCTACCTCTTAGGACTCCAAAGTCCATTCTAATTCTGAGACTTGCCCACCAAGTCTCCTAACCTAAGTCCAATTCAAGGACTAACAACATCTATATAAGGGGCCTCACCCCATAAATCAGAACTACATTTTTTGACTTGATCCTTGGCAATCAGCAAGGTACGTAGGCATCTTGTTAAGGCAGATCGAGTCACAAAACCCAAGAGCAGTCAAATCAAGCCTTGAAGCTCACGTTCCTTAGTAATAGATACAACATTTATTATACCTTAGTTTTTATCCATAACAACTGCAAAGGAGATATGGGATGCTTTGGAGACAGATGCGAGGGAACTGATGCAATCAAGAAGAACAGGAGGACTATACTCACTCAAGAGTATGAGCACATTTTACTCAAAAAGTGATGAGTCATTAACTGACTTATATGACAGGTTTGTCAAACTCTTGAATGATCTGTCACTGGTGGACAAGGAATATGATTTTGAAGATTCAAATCTAAAATTCCTTTTAGCTCTTCCTGAAAGTTAGGATTTGAAGGCTACTATTATAAGAGATAATTATGCTCTTGATGAAATTTATGGTATGCTCAAGACCTATGAACTTGAGATGGATCAAAGAAGCAAGAAACAAGGGAGAAAGTCAAGGACAGCTGTTCTTAAGGCTGATGAGGAATTCCCCAAAGTGGCTGTCTCAAAGAAAGGCAAAGGAAAAGCTCTCATCACAAAGTCTGATTCAGAATCATCAAGTTCTGATGATGATGTTTCAGAAACTGAAAGTTTACCTGAAATAGATGTTGATGAAGAGATGATGAAATTGTGTGCTCTTATGGTGAAGGGTATCACAAAGATTGCCTACAGAAAATTCAGGAAGGTAAAGAAATTTTCCAGGAAAGGGGTAAGTACTGATAAGAAGGGTTTCGAAAAATCTGAAGGCAGAGGAGGAAAGTCTGACATAGGAGATTATTCAAATGTCAAATGCTACAATTGTGGTGAGAAAGGCCACATATCTCCTGACTGCAAGAAAGGTAAAAGTGACAAAGGCAAAGCACTTGTCACAAAGAAGAAAAGATGGACAGACACTTCAGATTCTGAAGATGAGGAGAACTATGCCTTGATGGCAAATGCTGATGGCAGCCCTGAAACTGTTGAATTAAAGGTACCTCAAACAACTTATGCCTTTCATACTAATGATAGTACTGAGTTGAGATTATATCTTAAAACCAAGTTTATTAGCTACAGAGATCAAACTTTAATATGTGAAAGATTAACTTCTAAAAATCTTGCTTATAAGAAAAGGAATGATTATTTAGAAAAAGAGTTAGTTATGTTCCATCAAACTCAGAAAGAGAGAGATGATGCTTTTATGTTAGAGATGAATTGCTAAAATTGAATAAATCTCCCAAAACTGAGTTAGAAAAAGAAAAATAGATTATCAAGACTTGGACTATCTCTGGAAGAACAACTCAGAATTTATTAAGTAGTGGAAACTGGAAAGAGGGCTTAGGTTATGGAGATGATAAAAGTGAAAAATGAACTGTTAAACAAATTGAGCCAATTGTTGTTAAACAAACTGTTAAGCCAACAGTAAATCCTGTTAAGTTTATAGCTAAAATTGTACAGTGTGATTCTGAAAAGATGAAAGAGTCTGTGACATAAGTTAAGGAGAAGTCAACTTCTGATAAATTAGAACAGGATAAACCAGCTGAAGTCAACATAGGCTTAATGACAAAGAAGCAGCTTAAGCATAAGCTGAAAGAATTAAGGAATGTCAACAAGATTAAGGCAGCTAGGAAAAATAGGAATGGAAAGGAAGGTGTGAAAAAAAGCAATAATTATATGCCTGTTCCTAATGCTCCTAGAAAGAAATGTTATAATTGTGGAAACTCTAACCATCTTGCTTCTTTTTGCAGGAAGAATAAGAATATAAACTCTTTACCTCCTAAGTCAGGAGTTAAGAGTCAGTCTGTTAGATTTGTGCCGCAAAATCCTTGTTTTCATTGTGGTAGTGTATGGCATTCCATTTATACTTGTAAGGAATATCATAGTTTATACTTTGATTATTATCAAATCAAACCTTCTTTGAAGAAAGTTGCTTTAATTCCTTCTGGTGTAAAGTCTGATGCAAATCTGATATAAGTTCTGATAAACAGCATGTTAGCATAAACTCTGATATTAAATCCGCT
This sequence comes from Apium graveolens, assembly GCF_009905375.1. NCBI lineage: Eukaryota > Viridiplantae > Streptophyta > Magnoliopsida > Apiales > Apiaceae > Apium > Apium graveolens. Next base: position 52,909,568 of record NC_133654.1, read on the forward strand.
GTAAATGCTAACAAACTTAAAAATGCCAAAGGATCCAATCTAGTCTGGGTCCTTAAAACTAACCATTAGCGGTCTTTGTGATTGCAGGGCAACAGGAAAAATATCCTAGTACTGGATAGTGGATGTTCAGGACATATGACTGGAAATAAAGCCCTACTCTGAGACTTTGTGGAGAAAGCTGGCCCAGGAGTTTCTTATGGAGATGGCAACATGGGAAAAACTCTGGGATATGGCAATATTAATCTTGGGAATATCATCATTGAAACAGTAGCTCTTGTCTTAGGACTTAAACACAATTTGCTAAGTGTGAGTCAAATCCGTGACAGAGGTTATCATGTGGATTTCTTTGAAGAACACTGTGAAATTGTAAGCAATTCTACAGGCAAAGTGGTTCTGAAACGATATAGGCATGGTAACATTTATAAAGCCAGACTTTCAACAACTTCTGATGGTTCTCCAATCTGTTTGTTGAGTACAGCATCAATTGAAGAAAGCTTGAATTGGCACAAAAGACTCTCTCATTTAAACTTTAACAACATAAATGAGCTTGTAAAGAAAGATCTTGTGAGAGGATTTCCAAAATCAGTATTTGCTCCTGATGGCCTTTGTGATTCATGTCAAAAGGCAAAACAAAGAAAATCTTCTTTCAAGAGCAAAACTGAGTCATCAATTCTTGAGCCGTATCACCTACTGCATGTTGATCTATTTGGTCAAGTCAATGTCATGTCTATTGCAAAGAATAAATATGCTATGGTTATAGTGGATGAGTTCACAAGGTACACATGGGTGTACTTTTTGCACAAGAAGAATGAAACTGCATTTACTCTAACTGATCATGTTAGACAGCTGGATAAGTTGGTCAAAGATTCTGTTAAAATTATAAGAAGTGGTAATGGCACTGAGTTCAAGAATTCAATCATGGAAGAGTTCTGCAAAGAGCATGGAATTAAACAGGATATTTCTACACCTGGAACTCCACAACAAAATAGAGTTGTAGAAAAAAGAACAGGACTCTCATTGAAGCTGCACGAACTATGCTTGATGAAGCAAAGCTGCCAACCTACTTTTTGGCTGAAGCTGTGCACACTGCTTATTTTACACGGAATACAACACTCATAAAAGAGCATGAAAAAAAACCATATGACATGGTGAAGAAAAAGAAGCCAAATCTGAAATACTTTCATGTATTTGGTTGCAAGTGTTTTATTTTTAAGACTCATCCTGAGCAGCTGTCAAAATTTGATCTAAAAGATGATGAAGGAATTTTTGTTGGATATCCACTTTCCACAAAAGCCTTCAGAGTCTTCAATTTAAGAACAAGGGTTGTCATGGAATCTATCAATGTATCTTTTGATGATAAGAAGATTACCGGACTTGAAGATTTCAATGATCACAATCAGCTGAGATTTGAAAATGAAGACTTAAATTCTAATTCTATAAATTTTGATGACTTATACTCTGATCCTGTAAGTACTGATGTCATTGAATCTGTGGTAATAACTCCAAAAGAAAATGCACCTGTCCAGGGGGAGCAAGCTGAAGATCCTACCACATCTCAAGACTCTCAAGAAGTATCAGGACCTGTTACTGGCTCTTTAAGTTCTGATTCATCTAGTACTGATGAGCTAAATTCTGATAATTCTGGAAGCTCTGATACTTCAAATCCTGAAGGATCCAAGTCAAACTCTTAAGTCTCAGAGAGCATAACTACAGGGGGAGCATCAGAAAATGCTGATGGAGATAACATGGATCATGGGGGAGGATCCAGTTCTAGAAGTCAACTTCAATCTGTAAGGAAGTGGACCAAATTACATACACCTGACTTAATTATTGGAGATCCTGAAGCAGGTGTCAGAACTAGAACTGCAACATCAAATGAATGTCTCTATCATTCTTTTCTATCTCTGACTGAACCAAAGAAACTGGAAGAAGTTCTTCAAGATGCTAATTGGGCGCAAGTAATGCAGGAAGAGTTAAATGAATTTGAAAGAAATAAAGTCTGGACCCTACTGCCAAGACCAAAGAACAGATCAGTTGTTGGCATAAAATGGGTGTTCAGAAACAAAACTGATAGTGATGGCATAATTACAAGGAATAAAGCAAGGCTGGTTGCTAAAGGCTACTCTCAACATGAGGGTATTGATTATGATGAAACATTTGCACCAGTTGCTAGATTAGAAGCCATAAGGATCTTTTTGGCTTATGATGCTCATAAAAAGTTTAAAGTCTTTCAAATGGATGTGAAAAGTGCTTTTCTTAATGGAGAATTGGAAGAAGAGGTCTATGTTGAACAACCTCTAGGCTTTGTCGATTCAAAATTTCCAAATCATGTCTATAGGCTTGACAAAGCACTTTATGGCCTTAAGCAAGCTCCCAAAGCATGGTATGAGACTTTAGCTCAATTCCTTCTGGAAAGTGGATTTCACAGAGGCACAATTGATAAAACACTGTTCTACCTCAACCATGGAAATGACTTACTTTTGGTACAGACATATGTTGATGATATCATATTTGGTTCTATAAATGACAAACTTTGTGAGAGGTTTGCAAAGCTAATATAGTTAAGATATTAAATGAGTATGATGGGAGAACTCAGCTATTTTCTGGGCCTTCAAGTCAAGAAGAATGAAAAAGGTACTTTTATCTGTCAATCCAAGTACACCAGAAACTTACTGAAGAAATTTAGAATGTAAGTTTGTTCAACTGCATCCACTTCCATGGCCACTGCAACCAAGTTAGATAAAGATACTGGTTTATCAGTAGATATTACTAACTACTGAGGTATGATTGGTTCATTACTCTATTTAACTGCAAGTAGACCTAATATCATGTATGCTACCTGTCTTTGTGCAATATTTCAGGCTGATCCAAGAGAACCTCACTTAATAGCTGTGAAAAGAATTTTCAAATACCTTAAGGGTACAACTGATCTGGGATTGTGGTATCCTAGAGAATCAGATTTTAAGCTAATAGGTTACTCAGATGCAGATTTTGCAGGATGCAAAATAGATAGGAAAAGCACTAGTGGAAGCTGCCAATTTCTTGGAGGCAGGTTGGTTTCTTGGTTTAGAAAGAAACAGAAGTCAATTTCCACATCAACTGTAAAAGCAGAATATATTGTTGCAGGAAGCTGTTGTGCACAGATTCTTTGGATGAAGAATCAGTTACTGGATTATGGGTTAGAATTTTATAAGATCCCTATTTATTGTGATAATTAAAGTGCTATTTCTATAACAGGTAATCCAGTTCAACAATCAATGACAAAGCACATCAGCATTAGGTACCATTTCATAAGGGAACATGTGATGGAAGGTATAGTGGAATTGCATTTTGTTCTAACAGGTCAACAACTAGCAGATATCTTCACAAAACCATTATGTGAAGCTACTTTTACAAGACTGGTAAATGAACTTGGAATGGTTTTGGGTTCTTTCTCTAAATCTGCTTAATTTTTGTTCTCATGCATCAGACTTTATGATCAGTGTTTACAGATTGTTTTATCTTCATGAAATCTGTTCTTTAATTGAAATTCATTAAATACTGATTGTTATATGATGTGGATCTTTAAACTCTGATAGTGTTATGAATGTTTTGTGACTATTCAATCCAATGAGGATAACTGTGCTAGATGCTGACCTAATAGTCTTTAATATATGAGAAATCCCATGTTTGAAGTAGTTGTTTATGTGGAAACTCATTAACACAAGCAAATTCGATTTTGAGCTTAGTCAAGTTTACTTTGTGTATCTTATAACTAAGTCACAAACTAGATTATTGCTTCTTATCTGTTAGATTCTGATGTCAGTAAATCTTAAGAATGAACTAAATCCTGATAAGCCTCAATTATCAAAAGAAAAGAAAAAAAAAAGAAAATAAAGGTCAGGTACTCCTTTGAGATCTAGAGTAAATATGTGGAAGGGAAGACCCAAGTGCATTGCTGGTATTAAGTAATATGCATTAGAAAAGCAAATAAATTTTCTTGGTGACTTTTCACATTCTCTGATTACTGAAGATACTATGACAATAGCATAAATTCTGATAAGCAGTCATGACTCACTTACACTGAGAAGCCACTGTAAAAAGGAATTTCAAAAGATGCATAAAATGAGCAAAAACAGTTGAGGTGGACTCTTGCATAAATTTGTTCTATAGTAGACTTCATGATTGATGACAGATTTTAAGCACTTTTCTGAGTTATGCCTTATTTCTAAGATGTACTGAACTTTATCACACTTTAATCTTTATCTGATATTCTGCTGAATGCACACACTTTCACTCCATATGAATGATGAAAATTACTGTGGTGATTAAGTTGTTTTTGACAAACAGTTAAGTGTCATTTGCATAATTTCTGACGACAAGTTCTGATGGAAGTTTGGATGATTAAACTCTGAAGAAAACAAGTCAGTATTTGTATGAAAAATCACATAAAGAGATATTCACTTTTTGAGTTCAGAATCCATATTCTGATGACTGTTAAAATCTGATATACGTTAAATTTTGATATTAAATCCTAATGGAATCTTTGATGCTTACGTGGCATTATTCTTTACTTGACTTATTTATGGTAAAAACTGAAACAATCGTATTTAAATCAGAATATATTTGGGTAAGATAAAAATAGTCATAATCATTTTGGGTTAGTGATAAACGTGTTGGTCTTGAAAAACTGCATGTGCACAGTAATTATTATTTATTTTACGTTCTCATTAACTCTTGCTTTAACTTTTTACTGACTGTTATTATTACACATTGGTCTAAGGAGTTGAGGCATCATTATTTTTACTCTCAGTCGTTAAACAGTCCTCGCGTCCCTTGGTATTCCATTGGCTATTTAAACTGACTTTTCATCCCAGCCAAATCATCTTCCATTTTCTCACAAACTCACTCTCTCTTTTAATTCTCTCATTTTTCTTCTTCATAAACAAAAATGGTTCTTTTCAACTTGTTCATGAACTATGAAACTTTCAATATAGAGTTGAGTTGTGATGACTGGAAACAGGAGTGGCATGTCACCGCCATTCCTGAAGAGCTCTGGAACTCTGTTCCATAAGAGGTTCACACAGACCTCTTGTTCTTTTCGATGGACTACCAGCTTCATCTTGATCGATTGGAAGAAGAAAGAAGACAGGCTTTCCTTCAGCAAGAACGGGTCATCCGTCTTGCAGTGTTCTTTGTCAGTAGCAGGAGGAACTAGTCGTTAGGTCTTCTTAGACTAGGACTAAGGCTATTGATGTTAATATTATTAGAATAGGACTATCTTGTAATTTTTGCATGTAATCGATAAATTTCATGAAATGTACTCGTTTGATATATTAATGAAATTTCCTTTAATTGCGAGATTTAGTCTCCGTTTCTCAAATTATGTGACTGTGCATGTTTTAATTGCAATTTGTTAATCTTTACTTCATTTATTCTCAACTTTATTCTTTGATGAATGTTTTGATTACAATTATGGTCAATAATAAATTTTGTTGATTTGAGGAAACAATTGAAGTACGGGTTCATGCAAGTGAAAGTTGGAGCTGAGAATGTTATTTCTCAGAAAGAAACTGCAGCTCAAAGTTCTAATACTTTGAAGAAGAAATTTGTAAGTTCTGAAGCTGCTAAAGCAACTCCCTCATTGGAAAGGAGATTGAAGAAAATGAAGGCTAGGAGGTATTTGGCTAAGGCTCCATCAGAAGATACTGAAGAAGCTGAGGAAGGGGATCAGGAATCTCTGATCTCATAAGAACCAATTGTTATTGAAGCCCTTCCAGCTCAAGCCAAAGAAACTTCTACTGATACAGTAGTAACCCCTCCTGTCTCACCTATCAAAGCTACATATGATGCTAAAGAACACGCTGAAAATTCTGAAATAGATATTCATAATTTGAATATACTAAATATTCTTTATCTGGAAGCTCCATCTACAGAAGCTCAGCAATTTTCAACTCATTTTCCAATTTTAAATGCTGAGATACCATCTACATCAACCACACCAGCTCTGGAGATAAATTCTAATGTTCAGAATTTAAATGAAGTTGTTCCTAAATCTCGAGTTGCTTCACACACTGTTGTGTTGTCAGAAGATAATGAGTCTTCCTCAAGTTCTGAAGATAGTGATTCTCCTGCGACTCCAGTTCCTATACTAGGAATGGAAGATTTGGTGAAGAAATTTGTTGAAAAGGAAGTACCTATTCCTTGGGAGGATACTCACAGAGGTGTGGAGTGGACCAAGAAGTGGTAAGACACTGATTTCATTTCAAGTTCTACTCTTGAGAAGGTTGATACACTAAAGGAACATGCTGATAAGCTAGATCTACAGCTTAAGCTTAACAAGAATAGATATATCAGACCTACTTTTCAGAAAATTGAAGCCATTGAGAAGATTCAAGAGAAGCAACAGGCTGAAATTGATGAGGTCCTGGCTAACCAAGTTTCTCAGAAAGCTCAATTGGAAGAAATTTAATCTTCAGTTGAACTTCTTCTTTCTCTCTTACTTCCTGATGATGCCAAAAAAGGGGAGAAGGTAGTTAAGTCCAAATGCTCACCTACTGAAATAATGAAGAAAAAGGATGATAAAGGTGATGACCAGGGAAACTCTGATAAGAGTAAAGGTCAAGGAAATGTTCAAGGAAAATCTTCTACACAGAACAAGTCAAGTTTTGATAAACAAAGTATGATGTCAAGTTCTGATATTCTGATTCAGTCAGGATCTAAAGACTCTCAGAAGTTTTTACAAACATTGAAGCTAAAGAGGAAGCAGACTACTGTTTATTACAAAAATCCTAAAATCCAGACACTTGATGAGGAGATAGCTCGAAGATTATTTCTGAAACAAAATCCAGGAATGGATTTGGAAACTCCTAAGGAGGAAGAAGCTAGATTTGCTGCTGAGAAGACAAATCTTTTGTCTAAATCTTCTGATACAAAGAAACCTTCAAGGACTAAGGAAAAAGGTATTGTGATCAGGGAAAAGTCAAATTCTGAGATTTCAAAGTCCAAGACTAGATCACAAACTAAGATTGATCCTAAGTCAAAAGGGAAAGAAAAGGTTGGTGAACCTTTAAAGATTGAGAAAAGTTCTTCCATTCCAGTCTATCAAACTATAGTGCATGATGATAATTTGATAGAAGATGAAACTGTTCAAATTCTGAAAAGAAGAAAGGTAATTGAAGAATCTACAACAACCTCTGGCACTGCTCAAGTTGTTTAGAATGAAGAACAACAAGCTACAGAAGAAATAACAAATTCTGATCAAGTTAATTTGGAAAAGATGACAATTGCTGATAAGAAGAAGTTGTTATAGAAGAAAGCTACTCCAGTTGAACCAAAATTCAATCTCTTGATGAATTAACTCGTAACATTTGGATTGAGATCCAAGAAACCTAGAGATGAAGCTGGATTAGGTTCTGATGAAGAGAAAATATAAACAGGAGTAGAAGTTACTCTAAGAGATCCTTTCATGTTGACAGACAAACCATATGAACAAATCAAACAAAAGCACCTTGACAAGGTGTTGTTTGCTCAAATCGTGATAGATGCTCATGATAAGGAAAATCTAAAGGAGAAATTGATTTTATTTCTCTATGATGGATTAACTTACAGACTAGCTAATACTGATGTGCTAAAGAAGTCTGTCAGAGAACTTCAACATATTCACTATCTTCTGGAAGTAAAATCTGATGTTACAAGGAGATGGTCAGAATACATTTTGAAGGCTATAAGAGATCTATTTATAATCTCTAGTATAAAGACTTCTCAGTATATACCAATGATTACTGAAGATGATGGAAGAGAAATACCTATGCTGAAGAATTCTGCTAAGGTGGAAGTTATTCTGAAAGGAAAATGCTTATGTTATAATGAAAACTCTTCACATCCTAGAGTTATCAGACTTGGTGATGGACTTGAAAGAACATCAATTTAAGCTCTCAAAACTGCCATTTATCATATTGGTGATAGTAAAGATGAAGAACTGATACAGGTCAAAGCACAGTTAGTTGAGATTCTGAGGAAAGCTGAAGATAAGCTGGTAAGAGATTTTATTGAGAATCATTATGGATTCAGATTGATCCAGTGAAGTTGGTAAAGCTAAAAGGACTGTAAGTTGTAGTTAATAGTCTTACTAAACTCTTATTGCATTTGAACTTAAATGTTTTTGACATCATCAAATCTATTAACTTATATATTTTTGCATAATTTACAAGTTGGGGGAGATTGTTAGATATATTTGAGATGTCATGTCTAATATGTTTCGTGTTTAGTTTTCAGATCTTAACAAATAGGAAATATCAGTACTTACTGGAATCAGTACTTACTGGAAGTCAGAACTTAAAGATATCAGGAATTAGATTATCAGAAGATAATATTAGAAGATGGATATCAAAACTTAAGTACTGGAGAACTAACAGTTAAGGAAGGAAGCTGGTTTATAGGAAAGAAGATCGAGACTAATACAAAAAGAAGATATGTATGGAAAGAGTTAGAGGACTTAAAGACTTGTATAAGATACCTGATTGATATATTTTAGGAGACAAAATTATATTCCATATCAATTAGAAGTTATCTTGTAATTTTGTACTATATAAACACAGACATAGGTTTACACCATATGTGTTATCATTATCGAGAAGATCAAACATTGTAACCTAGCAGCTCTCGTGATATTTGTTCATCACTTAGAGAGAAAAATTCCGTTGTAAAAGAGTTTATTATATCGAATATATCTATTTACTGTTACTTGTGTTTGAAATCGATTTGATTGTATTCTACAATGTATTCAACCCCCTTTTATAGTGTTGTGTGACCTAACAATGTTAATCTCTATTAAAGCAAAAGTGAATATAGAGGTTTAGAACTTGCCATGCTAGCACAGGTTCATGTATTTGTTATGCATGATTAGTACGTAATTTTAACCATCTTACTTTCCCTATGTAATCAAGATAGATAACTTGCGCATTAAACCGTTATTTTGTCAAATTATATAGACATATAGGGTCTCAACATAATTGGTGTATATTCAGCTTCTATCTTTTTTATGGATGTCTGGTAGTAGGGTATTCGTACAATGAAAGTTGGTGTTTACTAGTTTCGTGTTATCTGATTAGTTGTCATCATCATTGCATGCCAAGATTAAAAACAATGACTTTGAATGAAGCATTTAATGAAGTTAGAATGCATGTTTGTCTCATATAAGTAATTCAATCTCAATTCTCTTAGTTAATGCTATTTAGTATAATCATTTAGTTTAATCAAAACCCAATTTGTTATTTATCTTAGCATTGAACGATAACCATACATTGTTGCATAGGTGCATAAATTAAACTTAACCTAAACCAGTCTATGCGGGAACGAATCTGATTTATCTCTTATACTACTTGCGAACGCGTATACTTGCGTGTAATTTAGTGTGTGTTTTCGCCCTAACAAGTTTTTGGTGCCGCTTCCAGGGACTCGGTGTTAATTTTTAGTTTATGTGCTTGTCATCAGTGGTCTTTAAAGTTAACTGACTCAGACTCTTTTACTTTCACGGTTTACTTATTGTGTTTCAGGTACTCATTACAAAGGGGGATCCAGCAGCACGAATGAAAGCCTTGATGGATTTTTCTCATCCCAAGATCAATGACATTCAATCTAGCATTATCAGGCCAGCTATCACAGCTAATACCTTTGAGATCAAGCCTGGCATAATTCAGATGGTACAGAATTCAGTCATGTTTGGGGGTTCTCCAACGGAAGATCCCCACATGCACATTAAGGATTTCATAGAGATCTGCGACACCTTCAGGTTCAATGGTGTGTCTGAGGATGCAGTGAAACTGAGACTGTTCCCATTCTCTCTAGGGGACAAGGCTAAGAGCTTGTTACACTCTCTATCAGCTGGTTCGATTGCTACTTGGGAAGATCTTGCTCAAAATTTTCTCACTAAATTCTTCCCTATGGCGAAGACAGCTACAATCAGAAATACTATTACTCAATTTACGAAGCAAACGGGAGAATCTCTATGTGAAGCTTGGGAACACTACAAGGAGATGCTTAGGAAGTGTCCTCATCATGGAATACCTGGTTGGATGATCATCAATTGTTTTTATAATAGTTTGGGAGCACAGTCCAGACCCATGCTTGATGCAGCATCAGGTGGAGCCTTATGGGCTAAGAGCTACGATGAAGCTTATGATCTAATTGAACTGATGGCTTCTAATGAATATCAGTATCCAACCCAGAGATTACCGTAGAGCAAGGTAGCGGGAGTTCTTGAAGTGGATATAGCTACGGCTATCACTGGTCAACTAAGGGCGTTGTCTATGAAGATTAATTCTCTGGCTAAATATGATATTAATCAGATAACCAGAGTTTGTGAGCTTTGTGTAGTTTCGTATGCGACAGAGCAATGCGCTATATCTAGTGAATCAGCTCAGTTTATGAGCAACTTTCAGAGATCACAACAACCAGTTCCAAACACTTATCATCTTGACAACTGGAATTATCCTAACTTCAGTTGGAGCAATATTCAGAATACGGTACAACAGACTTATCAGCAGTTTGGAAACATGCAATTCAATCCTCCTGTTTTTAAGCAATAATTTACACCAAGACAACAACTCCAACTTCAACAACAAACTCATGGAGGTGCAGGTCAATATTTGAATGAAATATCTGAATTGGAGGAGTTGAGGCTTATGTGCAAAAACCAGGCTCTTATATGCCAAAGCCAGGTTGTTTCTATCAAGACTCTGGAGAACCAAATAGGACAAATTGCTAACGCCTTATTGAATCGACTACCAGGAACACTCCCTAGTGATACAGAAGCGAATCCAGGAAAGAGGGAAGTCGAAGAATAGATGAACGCAATCACATTAAGGTCTGGAAAGGTCCCGAGCCCCCAAATTCAGCAAGATGAAGATTATGAAAATTATGTCCAGAATGCAGGTGCGTCTGCATCCTTACCAATTCCAGGAAATGAGATTGTAGCAGAAATAGTGGTGTTGAAGGATGCTGAGATGGAAACAAGGAAGAAAGCTGTTGTCAACACTCCTCCTGAGAGTAATACAGGGGAAACTAGTTATATCCTCCATCTCCTTTTCCTAAAAGGTTGCAAAAACAGAAGTTAAATAAGCAATTTGCTAAGTTTTTGGAAGTTTTCAAGAAACTTCACATCAACATACCTTTCGCTGAAACTCTTGAACAGATACCTAGCTATGCAAAGTTTATGAAGGGTATTCTATCTCGAAAAGTGAAGCTCGATGACTTAGACACCATTGCTCTAATGGAGGAGTGCAGTGCTGTGCTGCAACAGAAGTTGCCTCCGATGCTTAAAGATCCTGGAAGCTTCACTATTCCTTGGACCATCGGAAACTTTTATTTCGACAAGTATTTATGTGATTTGGGAGCTAGCATCAATCTGATACCCTTGTCTATCTTCAAGAAGCTTGGTCTACCTGATCTGAAGCCGACATATATGTCATTGCAGTTGGCCGATCGTTCTATTAAATATCCACGAGGCATCGTGGAGGAAGTGTTGGTCAAGGTGGACAAACTTATCTTTCCTGCTGACTTTGTAATTCTTGACTTTGAGGAGGATAAGAAGATTTCCACTATCTTGGGGAGCCATTCTTAGCTACTGGCTGAACTATGATCGATGTGCAAAACGGAGAGCTTACGATGAAGGTTCATGATCAAAAGGTCACTTTTAATGTGTTCAAGGCAATAAAGTTACCCACATCTAAAGAGGATTGCCTTAAAGTAGAGTGGGTCGACTCTGTCATGAATTCAGAGCCTGAGCAATTGCCAAAGTCAGATACCTTAGATAGATCCTTAATAGGGGAATCAATTATTGAAGATGAAGAAGGAGCAGAGCAAATGCACGTTTTGAATGCACCTCCATGGAAGAGAAAGTTGGATATGCCATTCGATTCTCTTGGGTTAGCTGAGCTGAAAATTTCTCAGCAGCATTTTGAACCATCTATTGAAGAAGGTCCCACACTTGAGCTCAACCGACTGCCAAATCACTTGAGTTATTCATTCTTAGGTGCACCTTATGATAAGGGGTTGGGATATATTTTTGATGATGTAGAGAGTGCCTGGACGGATCTTCCCATGCCTACAGAGGGTTCTTCTCATATGTAGTAGGTAGTTGATAGGACTGGGGTTGGTGATGAGCAGTACAGGCGAGTGACTAGGCGTGTGGAGGCCATGCACGACATTCACCGTTGTTTTGCTGCAGATTCGACACAGGCTTTGGGCACAATTTTCCAGTCCACTGGTGTCGAGTTTGATTGACCACCTGATCCTCCACCCAGGAAGGTGATCTTTAAGACGATTAGGTATGCCTGAAATCCTTATTATTACCTTCAACGAGGACATTGAAAATTTTAAGTTTGGGGGTGATAATGTAAGGATTAGTTTGTGTGTATCCATATAGTTCATATAGATTCATGTTGCATATAGTTGTATTTCATTCGTAGTGTTGTATGATTGTTCATATAGGACACATTTGTTTTTTATGTGATTTCATATAGTTGCATTTGCATGCATATTTAGCATGATCCCTTAAGATGAACTACTATTTAAAAATTTGATGTTGATTTGAGTGTGGTGATGATGAATAGAGAGTTGTTTAAGTCCTAATGAATTGATTTGCATGCCAGGAAAGAAAAAAAATTCACAAGTCTTATAGGTTGCTTTTGATCTAGATCATGATCATACTTGTTTATTTGTTGATATTTAATCACTTGGTTATATTTAGAATTTTTTCTATTCTCATAACGACGTAAAAGCAATGATGTTTAAATTACTAGAGAAAATTTTGGATTTCATTGCTAGTTGTGAATAAGGCTAGGCGTAAAATGGCTAGTAGTCGGCTCATATTTTTATGAGTAGTCTAGGGTTGAATGAGATGGAGCGAAACACACTCATTCAGAAATTGTTGATAAAAAAGAAGAAAAAAGAAAAAAGAAAAAAAGTATGTGTTTATGCATAATTGATCAAGAGTGAGCTCTTTAATACTCGAGTTATTAAGTTCTTAGGGACTTTGTGCCTAGTGACCTAAGGCTTTTATAGTCCGGGATCCGCTAACCTAACGCTCGCTACGTGGATATTATTGTATAAGTCTTTTGGGACCTCATTCATGGCACGATTAAATAAGCATCTTTGTTATGTGTTCAATAATAACATGAATCCTTGTATAACTCTAGTTGGAAGAAGGTGTTGAGAGTCATTATGCGTTTAACGTCTATTCTGTTTATAAACTTGTGATTATTTTGATGATAGATAAGTTATAATTATTGATCTAGTGTCGAGTATGTTAAGCATCCACACACGCACGTTTCTGGTTTGTGAGTTAGTTTGTGAGATTTGTTCAAACTCTGTTTTGAGTCATTGCATTCTTAGAGGCGTTGGCTTATTCATTTGGTTATTTTTAATCTTAGGGGATCGATTGCATTGTCATTTAGTTGCATTCACATAGTTGCATTCATGTATTAGGTTTGTTTTGTAGTTTTGAGTTTGTTTATGGTTGAGGACAAACATCGATTCAAGTTTGGGGGTGTGATAAGTGGATTTTATATCTACTTGGAACGCTTCATTTCAGGATTAAGTGGGTGTTTTGGACTCAAGTTGTTGGTATTTTTGATGTGTTTTTGTGTTTGTGCATTTCAGGCATCAGTTAAATGAAAAAAAAATCTTTTTAAAGAAATATGCTGAAAAGAAATCATAATTATAATCCTAGGCCATTCTCAACTTGTAAAAAATCTTGTTAGCTTCGCGTGGGCAGTTGAATCGCCTAATTCTGACAAGCAGAACTCAAGATTCGGCAAAAATAAGAAATGTTAGAATTTTTCCAGAACGTCGGCGCTGCCGCGACAGAACCAGCGCGCCCGCGCCGCTGAAAACACTATTCCAGCTCGGCCGCGGCCTAAAATAGCGCGCCCACGCCTTGTTTCTGCCCCAGAATCCTGATTTTAGTTGAATTTGAAGATTTTGAGAGTCCTGGTCATCCTGGAGCCTATATATACCAATAAAAAGACGTTTTTAATAACAAGGAGACCTGGGAGAGCAATAAGAAGACCTAGAGAGCACGAGATGACTACGGAGAAGAAGACTTTTATTTTCTTTGATTTAGGAGAAACTTGGATTCTTGTTTTCAATTTGTCTTTGAACCCTTGTACTCTTATTATTAGGTCACACAACACTGTAGAAGGGGGTTGAATATCGTGTAGAATACAATCAAATCGATTTAGAACACAAGTAACAGAAAACAGATTTATTCGATATAATAAACTTTGTTACAATGGAACTGTCCTCTCTCAGTGATGAACAAATATCACGAGAGCTGCTAGGTTACAATGTATGATCTTCTCGATAATGATAACACATATAGTGTAAACCTATGTCTGTGTTTATATAGTACACAGTTACAAGATAACTTCTAATTGATATGGAATATAATTCTGTCTCCTAAAATATATCAATCAGATATCTTATATAATTTTTCTAGTCCTCTAACTCTTTCCTTGTATATCTTCTTCTTGTATTAGTCTCGATCTTCTACTGTTAATCAGCTTCCTTCCTTAACTATAAGCCCTCTCGTACTTAAGTCCTGATATGACCTTAAGTCCTGATATGACATTAAGTCCTGACTTACAGAAAGTACTGATTCCAGTAAGTACTAATATTTCCTGTTTGTTAAGATCTGAAAACTAAACATGAAACATATTAGCCATGACATCTCAAATATATCCAACAATCTCCCCCAACTTGTAAATTATGCAAGAATGTACAAGTTAATAGATTTGATGATGTCAAAAACACTTAAGTTCAAATGCAATAAGAGTTTAATAAGACTATCAATTACAACTTACAGAACATCCAGCTTTACCAACATTACTGGATCAATCTGAATCCATAATGATTCTTAACAAAATCTTTCACCATCTTATCTTCAGCTTTCCTTAGAACTTCAACTAACTGTGCTTTGACCTGTATCAGTTCTTCTTCTTTACTATCACCAATTTGATAAATGGTTATTCTGAGAGCTTGAATGGATGTTCTTTCAAGTCCATCACCAAGTCTGATAACTTTAGAATGTGAAGAGTTTTCATTATGACATAAACATTTTCCTTTCAGAATTACTTCCACCTTAGGAGAATTTTTCAGTATAGGAATTTCTCTTTCATCTTCTTCTGTAATCATTGGACTGTAATGAGAAATCTTTGTACTAAAGTTTCTGAGTAGATCTTTTATAGCCTTCAAAATGTATTCTGACCATCTTCTTGTAACATCAAAATTTACTTCCAGAAGATAGTTAATATGTTGAAGCTCTCTGACAGACTTCTTTAGTACATCAGTATTAGCTAGTCTATAAGTCCTTCCATCATTGAGAAATAAGATCAATTTCTCTTTTAGATTCTCCTTATCATGAGCATCTATCACAACTTGAGCATACAACACCTTGTCAAGGTGCTTTTGTTTGATTTGTTCATATGGTTTGTCTGTCAACATGAAAGGATCTCTTAGAGTAACTTCTACTCCTGTTTGAATCTTCTCTTCATCAGAACCTAATCCTGCTATATCTCTAGGTTGCTTGGCTCTCAACCCAAATGTAGTGAGTTGATTAATCATGAGATTGGATTTTGGTTCAATTGGAGTAGCTTTCTTCCATAACAACTTCTTCTTATCAGCAATTGTCATTTTATTCAAATCAACTTGAACATTGTCAGTAGTTGATGTTTTGATAGCTTGATCAGAATTTGTTATTTCTTCTATAGCTTGATGTCCTTCATTTTGAACAACTTAAGCAGTGTCAGAGGTTGTTTTAGATTCTTCAATTATCTTTCTTCTTTTCAGAACAGTTTCATCTTCAACAAGATTATCATCAGTTACTTGAACCACTTTGCATACTGGTTTTCATCAGAATTTGAGAAATTTTCATCTCCAGTGACTTAATTGGTTGAACAACTTTTCCTTTCCCTTTGTCTTTGGGATTACTCTCAGTCTGTGATCTAGTCTTGAATTTTGAACTTTCAGAATTTGACTTTTCCTTGATTAATTCTGTCAAGGTATTCTATGTGGTCCTTCATTAATTCTGTCAAGGTATTCTGGATCTGTAGCTTCCAGAAATATAGCCATCTTCACTTTCCATATGGGATACTCAGAAGGTCTCAACATGGGAACCCTAATAGTCTCATATCGATTGTGGGTTTGAGTCTTTGGAGTTTTTTCAGTTTTGGCGGGCTTGGTTGGATTTTCTGCTTCTTCAGACATGATTGTTTTGGATCTTTACTGTATATGTGTTAACATATAGGCTCTGATACCACTTGTTAGGTCACACAACACTGTAGAAGGGGGTTGAATACAGTGTAGAATACAATCAAATCGATTTAGAACACAAGTAACAGAAAACAGATGTATTCGATATAATAAACTCTGTTACAATGGAACTGTCCTCTCTCAGTGATGAACAAATTTCACGAGAGCTGCTAGGTTACAATGTATGATCTTCTCGATAATGATAACACATATAGTGTAAACCTATGTCTGTGTTTATATAGTACATAGTTACAAGATAACTTCTAATTGATATGGAATATAATTTTGTCTCCTAAAATATATCAATCAGATATCTTATATAATTCTTCTAGTCCTCTAACTCTTTCCTTGCATATTTTCTTCTTGTATTAGTCTTGATCTTCTACTATTAATCAGCTTCATTCCTTAACTGTAAGTTCTCTCGTACTTAAGTCATGATATGACCTTAAGTCCTGATATGACATTAAGTCCTGACTTCCAGTAAGTACTGATTCGAGTAAGTACTGATATTTCTTGTTTGTTAAGATCTGAAAAATAAACATAAAACATATTAGACATGACATCTCAAATATATCCAACACTTATATTGTTTATTATCATGCTTTCATTGGAATCTGTAATGCCCCCAAATCCGGGGTCAGGAATCTGGGTCGTCACGCAATCCTTCAATCATGTGTAACCTGCATTAACTCAATAATCCAATAATTCCCTATCACAGACCCCCAATCTCACACACGCACAAGTTATAGCCTTAGAAACAACGTACAACACGTATTATCTGTTGTTAAAACTCAAATGTACTTTACATGATGTCAAACAATTATTCATAACCTCTACATGAAGTTACAATAATTAAGACTGATATCTTATACCTATCTGATACTTTGGCCCACCCGAGACAAAGCTGACAGGGATTCTCCCCATGACTGTAAGCGACTAAGTCCCACACCGGCATACTGGTTATCTGTTGTCTTGTGATATTTAAAAGAAAGCAAGAGTGATCAATAATATTCAGCCATAATAATGTACAGTATGAAAAGACTATATGAGAAATTCAAGTATAATTCCATATATGATAAATATGTTTATTCAAAAATAGTTTTCCTCGGTGATACACGCCTTCTTTCGAAAACAATTCTTTTATGGACTTATTATCCTGCGAATACCTTAATGGTAAACCCAGCACCTAGGCTTGGGTTACGGTATTGCATCACAATTCCAATTGGAAGAATAGGATATTCACTGGAGCCACCGCATACGATGAGCAGTCGTACTACGGAAATAGTAACCTTTTCTACATGTAGATCGACGACTTCCTTACTCCCGGTTCTCACCCTAGCCGCATTCGGGCTTTATATGCTTCCCCATTCCACCCGTGTATGTTTTGTATACTTCGTATGTCCCTCAGTACACATGGTACCTTCTCATACGGAAAATTAATATGGCAGTCTCCCCAGTCCACAAAGTATTGGATCTGTACCCCTCCTTTGTCCTTTTAAGAATCCTATCATATACTTGGAATCATCGAACTATATCCAAGTTCCCCAAGCGTTTTGCTTGTTGGTAGGCATAACTCATCTTATATATATATATATATATATACTTCCGAAAGTTTTCGGAGGAAGTACTAAGGATGTGAGTTGACCGTTGTCAACAGATAAATAAATAAGGGGGAGAGTTACCTTTGAAACTATATTCAAAATATTTAAAATAAGTCGAGATAATACTCTCCGACGATCTGAAATTATTCGAATAATTTTTCGAAAATCAGAAAGTATTTTAAATCATTTTTTATGATTTTTAAATCATATTAAATCATTTAATAAATATTTAATAAATAAATAATAATCATTAAATAATTAAACCTCGAATAATTATACTTTAAAAGAATATTTGAAAGAATATTCCTCAACTAATTTATGTTTAAGTAATTTAAAGTCATCTTTAATAATTAATCGAGTTTGAAATAAATAATCATTGGAGAATAATTCTCCTATTCTAAATGAATAAATGAATTAATATCCATCATTCGGGTATTTAAATATAGTTGAGGGAATACGATTTTTGGAAATCGTTTTAATAAAAGTTTGCGGTATTTAATGTTTCGCAAGTGGACGTCGAGTCCCTTGGAACACAACTACTACGGACTTTAATCGTCCTAAAATATCACCGGGATGATTCCCGGGTTTTTACTATAATATACATACCAAACGACTCTCGGTCTACAATATACGTGTCACGCTACTTTCTAGCATTAACATTTCTCAAATATAACAACTCCGGAATACTTCCGGGTTTTTATAAACTTACACCGACCAATCCTCAGTCTAAATATATCGTTTCAAATCCGGTACTTTTATTATACCAAAATCATCATATCTTATGATTCAATATATAATAATTTATAAATCACAGTAAAACATTTATCATGCATATATCGCAGTGTTTAAAAGCAATCACAACACAACAGTTCTAAAAAGGTAGGGTTTGAAAACTTGTCTGGAGTCCAAGATACGTTTCCCGACTTCCTCTCGTTACGGGTTTTCTAATCAACAAACATCATAATCTTAATCAGTATTCCTACTCTTATCACCATCTTACATTTCTAATAAGTTCAATACTTCATAATTTTCATTATTCGACTGACTCGAAATAAGTATCACTCCTTGGTCGAAACGGACGGTCAAAGTGGTCTTCTAGATTTGACTTTACCGAATATTACTATTAAGCGACTCGCACTCTATCATTTTTAATAAATCGTAAAATTAATATTTTAATGCGAAACCACCTCAAGGAGCTTCTTGAGTGATGGTAATATTTATCCTAAAAGTTTCATTTTGATAAAATAAATTTATTTAGGTGAAAAGCATTTCAAAAGTTCGGTCAAGTACGGAGTTTTACTATTCAAACCGCTTTCACTAAAATATTGATATCTCTCAAACCGTTAACTCAATTGACGCACGGTTTTCACGTGCACGATCTAGACAAAATTTATAAAATGGTTTTCTGATAACAGGGGTGAAAATCCCGAAGTGGCAGTTTCTTAACAGGGGGTTGTTTTTGATGTTCGTACTCCGCGCGACCTCGGCTCCGATATTTATATAAAATTGAAAAATCAACATTTTTACTTGAAATTTTTATGAAAGTTAATAAACTCTATTTCTTACTCTCTTTAAAAATTTCATGATTTTTAAATATTTTTAAGTCGATCATTTATATTTACAAAATTCGTAATTTGTAGCAGTTTTTTCGCGTAAATCCATTTTACTAAATCGGTCATAACTTTTGATCCGTAAATCGGAATCAAGCGATTCAAGCGCCTAAATGATCCCTATAAAATTTTCTTTCATAATAAAGTGTTACTTTTAACGAGGTTATGATTACAATTCGAGTATCATTTACGTTTTAAATCATTATACCACCATCAACAATCATCAAATCATCATCTCAACACTAACTCCTCTCAAGAACATCATGTTCTTGAGGCAACAAATCATCAACCTTAAAACTAATTAACTAAACATCAAGATAATATCAAATCAATCATCAAAACCATAATTATATCCAAGATCCTTACTTTTCTTGAAACTTAAAACTTAAACAAAGTTTGGATGAATGTTTATACCTTCCTTGAAGCTTGTTAATACTTAATAAAGTGATAAGATCCTTGATGAAGCCTTGGTCTAGCTTTAGGAGCCTTAAAATTCAATGAAAAATCAAGAAAACAAGTTAGTGATTTTCGGAGTTACTATACACCCTCAACTTCAAACATTTTTATAAAATTGAAAACTTCATGAATGGTCTTGAAATTTGGTGCGTGACTTACCCATGATATGGAAGAGGTTTGGTAAATATTTGGTGATTTTTGAATGTGAGTTCTTGAAAATCAGCATTGTTCTTGAAGAGAGAGAGAGAGAGAGAGAGAGAGAGAGAGAGAGAGAGAGAGAGAGAGAGAGAGAGAAGTTTGTAATAACCCCAAAATTTTGAACTTTTTGTAACCCTTATGAATAGTATTTTTGCTGATTATGCTGAATAAGAAAACTTTTCATGCCACACCTTGTAGAGGTTCTTCTATTGTTATTCTGAGATCTTATTAGTACTCTACATGGTATATAAGTGTATGTAAAGATCGTCAGAATCCAAATTTGAACACTTTGGTTTTTCCCGAATATCCACCAGATACCGAAAGAATTGAGTATAAGGTAACATGATTAAAAGGATTTTAATTCAAGGATTATAAGAGAGGATCATAAAAGGAATATAATATATTGAGAAAGGTTAAGGGAACCTAAGTAATAAGATCCCGGGTATGATCCCTCAAACGATAAACAGGATCGAAAGTTAAGCGAACCGTATAACAGCTCAGCGGTCATTAGGCAAGTAATTAGGAGTTAATCAAGGAGGTTAGGGATGATGATGTCATCAAGCCAACAAGAAGAGGACAAGTGTGGGAAGATGACATAAGAATGATGACCTAAGCATGACAAAAAGAAGTGTGTTGTTGGTTGATTGTGAACCACACAAAATTTACCATGGTAACAATCTAATTAACAAACAAAGTGGATCAACCAAGCCAAAAACAAATCATAACATCAAAAACACAAAACACTTCCATTTATCAAGAAGAGCTCTCAGCTTCTTCCTTTTTTCAAAGAAGAAAATCCAAAATCCAAGATCCAAGCATTGTTAAATTGCAAGGTAATTATCCAAGGTTCCTTATGATTAGTTATGGCTATCCTAGGAGTTTAAGCTCCAAATTCCTTCATAATCTCTTTCAATAAATCATTTAAGAAGAGAGTAAATAGTGTTTTCAAGAAATTTAAATTGTTTGATCTTGTGTTTTTGGTTAGATTAAGCTTTGGTAAGGACTTTCAAGGGTGATTCTAAGCTCCTTAGTTACTTTTACTCACCAAGGAAGGTATAATCTCATACCCTAGCCCTACTTTTGTATATTTAGAGTTTTTATGTTTGGTATGGTTCATGAGAAGCATGATTCTTGTAGACTTAGAGTGTGGTTGGTTTTGTAACGAGTCTGGAGTTGTAAATCTTGGATTATTGGTTAATGAACTTAAGAATAGTTTTAGTTCATGTTAGAGAATAATATAAATTGGATAACTTGAGGTGTTGGGGATGTTGTATTATTGTATGGATGGAGTTTGGTTGTAGTAATGATTGTGGATTGATTTGGAGTAGGATAAAATTTGGTAATCGCGTAAACATAGCCGTCGTAATGCCCGATTTACTTTAGACTATTTTTGTTCTTAATATCAGGACCCGAGAACTCACTGTTAGGTTTTGACCATTGCCATGTTTAGATAGTTCATGTTACGAGCTTCGTTTTGATATGTGGTCGCTTGAATCTGATGTACGGTTTAGGAGAAACGACCGTTTTAAGTAACGGCATTTCGCGAACGAACCATTACCCCTCGCCTTACTTTGAAACCTTGGTTAAGGCCCTTAAATGACTAATTGGAGTATGAAACAATTATGTAAAGTGGACTAGGCAGTTGGTAGGGTATTCGTGAAAGAATCACCTTAAAATTCTTAATGGTTAATTTATTAAAAATGGTGGAGCCAAGGGTATTCGAACGACTTATGTGATTCGTTAAGCGTAGGAGTGACCATAAACGAACGTTAGGGTTCAGTTGGTTAAAGTCTAGTTTCTTAAGCGACCGGGGTTTAATTCCGACTTATGTTGTTGTTCATAGGTTATCGGGCCCACTCTAAGCTTAAGTCTATCCGGGAGCACTCAGGCAAGTTTTCTACCCGTTATACAGTTGTTGTGATGTATATATGTATATGCATTATCTTGTGATAAGTGCATGATTATTATTAGCAAAGTCTTGCGATATATTGGAGCATGTGATATGATGTTTATATGCATGCCTGTTTTGTAATCTTGATATGTAATTGTTAATTCAAATGCTTATAAGTTGCATAATGCCTATGCTAGAGATAAGTAGTAGTTGCGTATATCCTTAGTATAGGGGACCCAAAGGTGAACATTTTTCTAAACCGGAAGACGATGTTCCCAAGTATATGATATATATATATATATATTTATATATATAAATAGTTTCCAAAACTATTAATCAAATAAGGTTTATTCGATAACTTTATTTTATTTAATGAATATTATTTTGAATATTCATTCGAGGACTTATGACTCCGCTTATTTTGTTTAATGAATATTATTTTAAATATTCATTCAAGGACTTATGACTCCGCTTATTTTGTTTAATAAATATTATTTTGAATATTTGTAATAACCTCAAATTTTGGAATTTTTGAAACCCTTATGAATAGTGATTTTACTGAATAAGAAAACTTTTCATGTCACACTATGTAGGGGTTCTTCTATTGTTATTCTGAGATCTTATTAGTACTTTATATGGGATATAAGTGTATGTAAAGATCGTCAGAATCCAAATTCGAACACTTTGATTTTTTCCCGAAAATCCACCAGATATCGAAAGAATTGAATATAAGGTAACATGATAAAAAAGATTTAAATTTAAGGATTTAAATTTAAGGATTGTAAGAGAGAATCATAAAAGTAATATAATGTATTGAGAAAGGTTAAGGGAACCCAAGTAATAAGATCCCGGGTATGATCCCTCAAACGATAAACGAAAACGAAAGTTAAGCGAACCGTATAACAGATCAGCGGTCATTAGGCAAGCAATTAAGAGTTAATCAAGGAGGTTAGGGATGATGATGTCATCAAACCAACAAGAAGAGGACAAGTGTGGAGGGTGACATTACATGATGACCAAAGCATGACATAAGGGAAAGAAGTGTGGTTGATTTATAACCACACAAATTTTTTTCATGGTTAAAAATGATTAAAACAAAAAAAAAAGTCAACCAACCAAGGCAAATCAAAACAAATCACAAAAAACACAAAAGCTCTTCCCTTTTCTTCATCAAGCTCTCGGCCAAAATAAACACAGCAACTTCAAACTGCCATATCTCCTTCAATACTCACTCAAATGTTGTGTTCTATAGCTCGTTGGAAAGGTATTGAGATGGCCTACAACTCTTGTTCACAAGTCTCGTCCAAATAAGGAAGGTAAGACCCTCATTTTTTACAGTTCTTTCAATCGAACTTTTAGAAACTTTAAAGCCTAACTTTGTGTTCTTGATTTCATTGGAAAGATCAAGCTTGTAGGAGGCTCCATAAGGCTTCCTAGTAACTTTCCACCCTCCAAGAAAGGTATAAATCTTCACACCCTTTAGTAATAAGTTTGAATGTTGAAGTTTGGAGATGGTTTGGATGGATGAATAGTAATTTGAATGATAAGCATGATTCGAGCTTAATTGTTAATTAGTTTAGTTGAATTTGGAGATTTTATAATATATGATTGGATTGAGATCCTTGAGCTTATTATGACTGAAATCAGTAGCATTGATGTGTATCTTGAGTTGTTGTTGATTGGTAGTTGGATTGATATGATTTTGAATGGTAAAAATTTGGGAAATCGCGTAAACATTGTCGTCGTAATGTCCGATATACTTTAGACTGTTTTTGCTCTTAACATCAGGACCCGAGAACTCCCTGTTAGGTTTTGACCATTGCCATGATTAGATAGTTCATGTTACGAGCTTCATTTTGATATGTAGTTCGTTTGATTCCGATGTACGGTTTAGGAGAAACGACCATTTTAAGTAACAACATTTCGCGAACGAACCATCACCCCTCGCCTTACTTTGAAACCTTGGTTAAGGACTTTAAATGACTAATTGGGATATGAAACAATTATGTTAAGTGGATTAGGCAGTTGGTAAGGTACTCGTGAAAGAATCGCCTTAAAACTCTTAATGGTTAATTTATTTAAAAATGGTGGAGCCAAGGGTACTCGAACGACTTAGGTGATCCGTTAAGCGTAGGAGTGACCATAAGCGAACGTTAGGACTCTAAATGGTTAAAGTCTAGTTTCTTAAGCGACCGGGGTTTAATTCCGACTTATATTGTTGTTCATAGGTTATTGGACCCACTCTAAGCTTAAGTCTATCCGGGAGCACTCAGGCAAGTTTTCTACCCGTTATACTGTTGTTGTGATGTAAATATATGTATATGCATTATCTTGTGATAAGTGCATGATTGTTATTAGCAAATTTTGCGATATATTGGAGCATGCTGATATGGTATATATGCATGTCTGTTTCGTAATCTGGTTATCTATATGTTGATTTCAATTCTTATAATTGCATAATACCTATGCTAGAGATAAGCAGTAGTTGCGTATACCCTTAGTATAGGGGACCCAAAGGTGAACATATTTCTAAACCGGGAGTCGATGTTCCCGAGTATATTATATATATATATATATTTATATATATATGGATATAGTTTTCAAAACTATTGATCGAATAAGGTTTATTCGATAACTTTATTTTATTTAATGAATATTATTTGAATATTCATTCGAGGACTTATGACTCTGTTTATTCTATTTAATGATTATTAATTGGACATTCATTTGAGGATGTATGACTCCGTTTATTTTATTTAATGAATATTATTTATAAAATTCATTCGAGGTATTATGACTCTGCTTATTATTTAATAATATTCTTTATTTTATTAAAGAATAATGTTTCGATAATCAAACTTATTTTCGATTATTCAAATAAAGATAGTACTTTCATATAAGTATATCTTTGGTTATTTAATATCCATTTCAAGTATGATTTTTAAAACTTCTACTTCGATTATTTTTATAAGGATTATCTTTATGAGAATATTATTTAAATAATAATATTCAGATATTTCTAATATATCGGGACTGATTTATTTTAATAAATCAGCAGTACTTCAAACATTCTTAAAAATGTTTTCGAGTCTTCAAAATGATTTCTAAAAGTTAGGGCGGATCCCAAAACTCATTCTTTTATATTTAAGATCCTCCTTTCGAAGGGGATTTAAATACTCGCTCAAAACCTGGGGGATCCGGCTCTGTGGTGTATTTTACATTCGCAACGTGGTTGCTGTTTTGAGAAAACAATTTGATTACTTGCCCAATGTTCGGGAAGTAAGTCCATCTAATTGAGTCGGCATAAGCGACAGGCCGGGGTACGGTCTATCAAAGTGTAAGTGGCTGGGTGGCAGTCCATCAATGCGTAAGAGGCCGGGTGGCGGTCCAGCACAAGGTCCTTATGTGGCCAGGGTGATGACCGGTGGGGGATTCATCCATCTACTAGTAGAAAAGGTTACTTATTGGTATCTTTGCCTGATCAGCAAGATATCAGGTTTATGCCAAGGTTTTCTCCTTTCCAAATTCATTGGATATTGCAACTCTGTTTATAATTTTCATAACAGAGGTTTTCAAGGAGTGTATGAAATATATATATATAGGTGTATATATATATCGGGACTTAATGAAGTATCTCATAACTTCATTATTTATAATGATGTTCAAAGATTGAATCTATTCAAAACTTGTCTTGTAGTCTCATCTATGTGATGAACTTTTGAAACTAATTATAACTTGAACGGTGGTAGTTCAAGTAGTATTTGGAAAAGATATAAGTATATTGGAGTATCTTGTAACTTCATCTTTTAAACTTATATCCAACAAATGATTATCTTATGCATGTCAAAGATTTTCAGAAAAACGTTGAGACAAGGTTAGATATATGAGATCACCTTGCAACGATATTTTATATAGTTATAAACGGGAACTCTGTGTATATTATACATGTCAGAGGATTTCAAAGATTGTGAAAAGTATATATGTACATATATACTGAATATTTTGTGACTTGGTCGCGGTAAGATATCAAACTTGGTTCATTTCTTCTTGACCAAGACTTTCATGAGTACTATGAGAATGCTCATATATTGTAAATCACTATACATATTATTTTGGTGGGCTTGTTGCTCACCCTTGCTTTCTTCTTTCATCACACAACAACAGATAGAAAAGATGAACAGGACCAAGCTCCCAATTCGCGAGCGGATAGGAAACGTTCCGCAGTTTCCTATAGGCGTTGATGTCGCTGTAGCTGAGGTAGGAACTACCAATAGGCTAGGCTTTCAACTTTTGATGTACCAGACTTATGTATCTTTATCAATTGTAATAATGGCAAAGAAGTGTAAATCTATTCAGAAACCCTTTTAAGGTGTAATGGCATATAATTTTGGAATAAAATGACTCGTGTTATTTTTGGCTATTCATCTCTGAGACTATAACTTGTGGTGTGTGTGTTTATTGTGGGGTCACAGTAAAGAGTAGTTGATTGTTTATTAAGATTGGGTGTTATTAAGGGAAATGGAACTCGTGACAACCCGGATCCCCGACCTCGGATTTGGGGGTGTTACAGAAATGGTATCAGAGCTAAGCGTTATAAACCTCAGAGATGATGTGACGTTAAGATAATAAGTTCACAAAGATAATAAGAACTCTTGCCAAGTTCATAGTCGGGCTACCTAACGTAGTACTGACAGTTAAAACCCTTATGGGAACCCTTATAAATATCGTGATAGAAGCGTAGTTCGTTATCATATATGGTAGCGGGACTCCGAACCCTGAGTTTGAGGAGCAACAACGCGATGATGTTTTATTAGTTATTGGAAATCAGATTGTGGATCCAATGGAACACCCTAATGAGGGACCGGATGATGTTCATATTGAGGATGTAGCGGTTGAGGATGTTGTCCTAGAAGGGATTGTTGCTGAGAAGAATCCCGTGGAGGGTCCTGCCAAGAATGAATAAAGGACCACTGAGGAATTGATGACCATGGTTAGGGGAATTACCAGAGGTAGGATTGGCTGGTCACTACCGGAGGTTCGTTCAAGTTTGTAACGATAGTAGCCCCTTTAACGCGGCTTACTCGTAAGACTAAGAAGTTTGAATGGACAGAGAAATGCGAGAACAACTTTCAAGAACTGAAGCAAAGATTGGTGATGGCCCCTATGTTGGCATTGCTGGATGGAAAAAGGAGATTTTGTGATTTGTATTGACGCTTCGCATAAGGAATTAGGGTGCTTCTTATACAGCACAAAAAGGTAATCGCGTATGCGTCAAGAAAATTAAGGGAATATAAAATTCGATATCCCCACCTATGAGCTTGGGCTCATGGCAATAGTTTTGCCCTAAAGATTGGAGGCACTACTTGTATGGAGAGAAGTGCGAGAATTACCTAAGCCATAAGTGCTCTAGTACATTTTCACGTAGAAAGAGCTCAATATACGACAGAGGAGGCGGTTAGAGCTAATCAAGAATTATGATGGGGAGATTCTTTATCATTCGGGGAAAGCCAATGTGGTGGCTGATGCCCTTAGTAAAAAGGAGAGACTCAAGATTATAATGTCTTTGGGAGAGTTATAAGAGATTTTGAGAAAATGGAAATAGAAGTGAAGGTAACCGGAGCCGGTACCGAAAAGCTGTTTGAGATTGCAATACAGCCCGAATTATTGGAAAAGAGCATATTGTGCCAGAAAAAGTGATGAATGAAGGCAAAAAACCAACAAATAGATAAGAGATTAATACCGAGAAAGATGATAAGGGATTAATGAGGCATTCCTACTGAATTTGGGTTCCAAATGTTCAAGAACTTAAAGATGAGATCTTAGATGAAAGCTAGTTTGAGGAATAAGATTTAGAGCAAATCCTGAACGTGATAGTCAGGGAGGTCGACATCAAGATAGAAGTAACCCATAACATAATGAAGTGGAAAACAAGGATTTTTAACGTATAAGATAACCCCGATTATGTGAGAAGGTTGGAACATTTCATATTGAGAAAACAGAAGTTGAACAAGATAGGGAGAATCAGGATGGTACTCCTATTGGGCAATTCATGGACCTGCCTAAACAGAACTTATACTATTATCCCTAACCACCACCCTGAGAAAATAATGCGGTGATAAATTCTTTCAGGTTCTTTAAGTCGCTAAGCTCTCAGAGTTCCAAGGAACAAGCTGACCCAGTCGAGGCAAGAGCCTAGCTAAAGGAAATACAGGAATCATTTGAGATTCTAAATGATTGACGAATCACAAAAGAGTGTTTTTATCACTTACCCTCCTAAGAGAGAGACCACCCACTGGTGAAAGACCAAGAAAAGCACGGAGCAAGAGGTTACAATAAACTGATTAAAGTTCAGTCAATTGTTTTCAGGAAAGTACTTTCCAAGGTTATGGAGATAGTGTAAAAGCTTTAGAACCAGAACAAAGGCGGACGAGTATGATGAATTATGAATCTAAGCTGTAAAAGTTGTCAAGATTCGTTCTGAAGACACGAATCCAGAATGACGGGATATTTGAAATCAATGCTTATGTTGTGTTGGTTCATGAAATAATGATAAGAGAAAGGAAAATAAAAAGGAATTGAAGTGGAAAGGAATATAAAGGCAATAGAGTTTGAAGAATGATAAGGGAGTTAGGTATGAGAAAACCCTAAAGACTCGTAGCAATAGAAATAGAGAAGTATGTAATCGTCAGGATGAGGGTGATTCACCATGAGTTAAAAATTAATGGTTGAAGGCATAAGAGATACATATATTTTATTCCCTGTAAGTTGGGAGGATCCGAGGAAACCTTGAGATAGTTCGAAGAATGAATAATAAAATGCGGATAGACTGAGGAGACAAGGAAGTAAGAAATTAGGAAAAGTGGATGAAGGAAGTGACCTTCAAGAATGTGAAGTGTAAGACCGGTGGCTTGATACCCAAAAAGGGAGACGCCAGGTATGAAAGATATCCCCGCATTGAGGTGACTGTTGAGATAAACAACAAAAGTAAATAAGGAATTATTAAGAAGAAGTTCACGTTGAACACGACCAATATCTTCCAGAACATCCTTGTTACCGTTACCAAATTAGGCAAGAAAAGCGGATAACCGTTGTTATCTTTTGGAGGCCATATTAATTGACCACATTTCGAATACAGATGTTATTGTGAAATTAGGCATATACTATCGAGGTGGAAATGATTGAATAAGACACCCTTATCAGGAATATATGACTTGATTTATCCATGGAGGGATGCATGTACCTTTTTAAAGGTGGAGTTAAGGATAAAACATCGGTAACTTAAAATGAATCCTAGGGGAATGCATAAAGGTTGGCATTTCACCCTTAATAGGGATAGTATGAGTTTTGACAGTATGAATTGGAAAGGATTAAGGTAACAACAACCTTTAAATAATCAGCGGAGAAATTTTTCAAAAGTATATAAACAATGATTCTAGTATTAGTATATGGTATTTTGATATGCCCTGTATCTAGGGAATACAGGAGGAACGTGTAATAACCCCAATTTTTGGGTAATTTTTGAAACCCTTATGAATAGTGTTTTTGCTGAATGAGAAAACTTTTCATGACACACTATGTAGGGGTTCTGATATGGATATTCTGAGATTTTATTAGTACTTTATATGGGATATAAGTGTATGTAAAGATCGTCAGAATCCAAATCCGAACACTTTGATTTTTCCCGGAAATCCACTAGATACGGAAAGAATTGAGAAAAAGGTAACAGGATAAAAAGGATTTAAATTAAAGGATTATAAGAGAGGATCATAAAAAGGAATATAATTTATTGAGAAAGGTTAAGGGAACCTAAGTAATAAGATCCCGGGTATGATCCCTCAAACGATAAACGAAAACGAAAGTTAAGCGAACTGTATAACAGATCAGCGGTCATTAGGCAAACAATTAGGAAGTTAATCAAAGGGATTAGAGAGGATGATGTCACCCAACCAATGAGAAGAGGACAAGGAGGGGAGGATGACATCATGAGGATGACACAAGCATGACATAGAAGGGAAGGAAGTGTGGTTGAATTATAACCACACAAAATCAAGGTTAATTAAGTCATTAACCAAAAACAACACAAAAATCAACCAACCAAGCAAATCATTTCATTTTCATCAAACAAAACACAAAAATCTCTTTCTTCCCGAGCTAACTCTCGGCTTCTTTCTTAAAATTTGAAGATCCAAGCTCCACCACTTACTATTTAGCAAGGTAATTATCTAAGCTTCCCCATGGATAGTTACATACTTCCTATAAGTTTAAGCTTCTAATTCCAAGCCAATCTTTTTCTATAAATCAAGGAAGAAGATGGTGAATAGTAACCTTCAAGAAATAACTTTAGTTTTCTTGAATTTTTATGAAAGATTAAGGTTATACAAGCAAGGATCAAGGTTCTTTAGGCATTCAAAGCTCTTGTGTTGTGTTAAAAAGCTTCAAGGAAGGTATAATCTCTTAACCAAGCTTTGTTATTGAATGTTAAGAGCATAATATGAGTATTTTAGTTCATGAGAGGCTTGATGGTTGTGTATGTAGAGATTAGTGAGTTTTGGGATGTTGTTAGATTGGTAAATGTTGTTGTTTTGATTAAAAGAACTTAAGTATGGTTAAAGTTAAGCTTAGGCATAAGTATGAATGTTAAAATTGAATTGGTTGAGGTTGTTATGATGTGATAAGGATGGATGTTGGTTGTATGTTGGATTTGAGGTTGAATTGGGAGGGTTTTGAATGGTTTAAAATATTGGAAATCGCGTAAACATAGCCGTCGTATTGTCCGATTTTCTTTGGACTGTTTTTGTGCATAGCATTAGGACCCGAGAAACCCCTGCTATATTATTACCACTGCCATTTTTAGATAGCTCATGTTACGAGCTTCGTTTTGATATGTAGTTCGTTCGATTCCGATGCACGGTTTAGGAGAAACGACCGTTTCAAGTAACGGCGTTTCGCGAACGAAACTTTTCCCCTCGCCTTACTTTGAAACATAGGTTAAAGACCAAAAATGGTTAATTAATGTATGAAACATTTATGGTAAGTGTGTTAGGCAGTTGGTAAGACACTCGCGAAGGAATCGCTTTAAAACTCGTAAAGGTTAAATTATAAAAAATGGTGGAGCCGAGGGTACCCGAGTGACTTAAGCGAATCAGTGAGCGCAAAACAAGCATTAGAGTCTGAGTTGGTTAGAGTATAGATTTACAAGTGACTTTGGTTTAATTCCAACTTACTTGTTGTTTATAGGTTACCAGACTCGTCCCGAGCCATTCGTAACCCCCAGTCGCTCAGGCAAGTTTTCTACCCGTTATACTGTTGTTGTGATGAATATATGTATATGCATTATCTTGTGATAGATGCATGTTTATATTAGCAAATGTTGCAATATATTGAAGCATGCTGATATGGTATATATATGCATGCCTGTTTCGTATTCTTTCCATATATATCTGTTGATTCAGTTGATAATACCTATGCTAGAGGATAGCGGTAACTTGCATATACCCTTAGTATAGGGACCCAAATGTGAAAATATTTTCTAAAACCGGGAGTCGAGGATCCCGAGTAGATTTTGTATATATGGATATGGATATATATATATGTATATATTTATATATATATATGGTTATAGTTTTCCAAACTATTAATCGAATAAGGTTTATTCGATAACTTTAACTTTATTTTATTATTGAATATTATTTCGAATATTCATCCGAGGACTTATGACTCCTTTATTTTATTATTGAATATTATTTCGAATATTCATCCGAGGACTTATGACTCCTTTATTTTATTATTGAATATTATTTCGAATATTCATCCGAGGACTTATGACTCCTTTATTTTATTATTGAATATTATTTCGAATATTTATCCGAGGACTTATGACTCCTTTATTTTATTATTGAATATTATTTCGAATATTATTCGAGGGCTTATGACTCCTTTATATTATTATTGAATATTACTTGGATATTCATTTGAGGATGTATGACTCCTTTATTTTATTTATTGAATATTATTTATAATATTCATTCGAGGTATTATGACTCCGCTTATTACTGAAATATATTCTTTATTTTATTAAAGAATAAGGTGTTAATAATCAAACTTATTTTCGATTATTCAAATAAAGATAATACTTTCATATAAGTATATCTTTGGTTATTTAATACTTGTTTCAAGTATAAGTTTTAATACTTCTACTTCAATTATTTTTATAAAGATTATTCTTTATGGGAATATTATTTAAATAATAATATTCAGTCATTTTCTAAATATTCTGGGGACTGATTTACTTCATTAAATCAGCTTTACTCCAAACACTCTATAAAGTGTTTTCGAGTCTTCAAAATGATTTTTAAAGTCAGAGCGGATCCCAAAACTCATTTTTATATTTAAGATCTTCCTTTTTTAAGGGGATTTAAATACTCGCTCAAAACCTGGGGAATCCGGCTCCGTGGTGTATTTTATATTCGCAACGAGGTTGCAGTTTTGGTAAATGAATTGATTACTTGCCCAATGTTCGGGAAGTAAGCCCATCTAATTGAGTCGGCATAAGCGACAGGCCGGGGTACGGTCTATGAAAGTGTAAGTGGCTGGGTGGCAGTCCATCAACGCGTAAGAGGCCGGGTGGCGGTCCAGCACAAGGTCCTTATGTGGCCAGGGTGATGACCGGTGGGGGATTCATCCATCTACTAGTAGAAAAGGTTACTTATTGGTATCTTTGCCTGATCAGCAAGATATCTGGTTTATGCCAAAATTCTTTTCCTTTCCAAAATTCATTGGATGTTTCAAACTCTGTTCATACTTTACATAACAGAGGTTCCAGGAAATGTTTAAGAGATATATATATGTGGATATATATATATCGAGACTAAATAAAGTATCTCGTAACTTTATTTCATTCAATAATATTTCAAAGATTGAATCTATTCAAATCTTGTCTTGTAGTCTCATCTATGTGATGAACTTTTGAAACTGATTATAACTTGAACGGTGGTAGTTCAAGTAGTATTGGGAAAGATATAAGTATATTGGGGTATTTGGTAACCTCATCTTTTAAACTTATATCTAATTAATAATTGTCTTATGAATGACAAAGATTTTCAGAAAAACGTTGAGACAAGGTTAGATATATGAGATCACCTTGCAATGATATTTTTTTATACAGTTATACACTGGGACTTTGTGTATATTATGCATGGAAGAGGACTTCCAATATTTTGAAAAGTATATATGTATATATATACTGAATATTTTGCGACTTCATCGCATTAAGATATCAAACTTGGTTCATTTCTTTTGACCAAGACTTTCATGAGTATTATGAGTAGGCTCATATATTGTAAATCATTATACATATTATTTTGGTGGGCTTGCTGCTCACCCTTGCTTTATTTCTTCATCACACAACAACAGTTAGGAAAGATGGCCAGACTCCAGCAGACCCAGCGCAAGCGCGTGGGAAGCGTCCCGCGTCTTCCCGTTGATGTTGAAGCTGCTATAGCTGCAGAGGTAGATCTATTGTAGATCAGACCATCTACTTTTGAGAATCAATTATGTATAATTATAACTTGTGGCAGATAATGGCAATCAACTGTAAATTTATCAAGTAATCATTTTGGGTTGTAATAACTTTTAAATTGTGGATTCAAAGACTTGTACTTATTTAAATTTCATCTCTGAGACTATAACGGGTTGTGGTGTGTGTTAGTGGGGGGTCACAGCATAAGGTTATTTATTATTAATTAAGTGAAGTGATATTGTGGAAAGAAAGACCGTGACGACCCGGATCCCCGACCCCGGATCTGGGGGTGTTACAGAACGATTCAAGGATAACCTTAGAGGTTTTACAAGGAGAAAGGTAATATTCAAAATTCTCAAGAATAGAAATATTGATAAAGGAAATATGACGTAATTATAATGATGCCAAGTGGGGCACGTGTTAAACCACGAGAAAGTATGGATCGAACCAGTAAAGGTCGAAATTGTTCAGGGCAATTAGGACCTAAGATAAAAGATGTTCTAAGTATGATTGAGAGTCAGTCGTGATAGTGATTAACCTCTAAAGACTGAGGCAATAACTTATGGAAAAATGGTGATATTTTTTTTTACTCATCAGATTTTAAGGAAAACATCTTCACAAAAGCAGTGATTGAAATAAGGTAGAAAATTTATTTGGAGGTGGTTAAAATGACATTGACTGTAAGGAAATTTTACCATCAGGAAAGGCCAAAGAGGTGGCCGACACTTTAAATGTAAAAGGATAATTATAGGCGCTCTTGCGAGAGGAATACAGTGATGATGGTTGAAGCCGGGAAGGTTGTATTACGGTTCGGAAGATTGACATTCCTTCTGATGACTGTGCAATACTCAACCGTAATAGTAGTTGGGTAAAGGTTTAATTCGTGTAATCGCCATAAGCGGGCTATCTATCTCAGAAGGTCCTATCTTGAGAATAATCCAGGACCATGTTTCAAAAAGACTAAAGGAACCTTTGAGTTAAGTCTTTTATTGAAGGTATATGATTAAGAATGGTATTAACCTGCAATCATTGCTTTGATTGAAACTCTTCTGCAATTTTATCTGCTTCATGTCATGAAAGTATGTCAGAATTTGGAGTGTTCTTCATGAATTATGAATGGTGATTATTTTAACTCCTTAGAAGAATTCTATACTACATGTATGGACTCCGTATGGTTAGATATTAAGATTTCATGAAAAGTGAATGACGACAGTAGGTCAGTGGTGGACCATAGTAATGCAGCAATGATTCTGCGAGTAATGAGCTGATTACAACCGTGAGAGTTGTATTGGAGTGGATGT
The DNA here is from genome assembly GCF_009905375.1 of Apium graveolens. Classification (NCBI taxonomy): domain Eukaryota; kingdom Viridiplantae; phylum Streptophyta; class Magnoliopsida; order Apiales; family Apiaceae; genus Apium; species Apium graveolens. The sequence goes on from NC_133654.1 coordinate 52,944,433, forward strand.
TGAGATTGAGTACCACTAATCGTGTCATGTTGACGTATAAGTTAGCTTTGATAGAAAAACTAGGTCGATTATTTACCTATTGAATATTTATTCCTTCTTATCAATAGAGAGTCGTATTACTATACGAGGAAGGTTGTAGTGCAAACATAGAATTCTAGTAACGATGATGTCTAGAATGAGATCCCAGATTCGATTTTCGATATCGAGGGAGTTTCAAAGGTGATTGTGTATAAGCTCGAGGAAGAGCATGGATCCATAGAATGATGGACGGAATAGCGAAAATATTTAGGCATATGAAATACGATGCTATAATACTTGATGTTGATATAAATACCTATATGTTTTGTTCTCCTATGACAAACCTCTATAATTCAGAGGTAGATTCCAAGCCAGATATTTTATGGCAATAAATTTTTTTTTACGTATATACAATTCCCTTCAGTTCGTTCTTTTCTCTTCTTTTCATTTCATGTAAGCTGAGAAGAACAACCCTTGCAGAAGGGGAGGTATTGCCGAATGACTATCTATCCGTGTGATAGAAGCCGAGTAGGATACCATCTATTGTTTAATTGCTTGTCAAGTACTAAAGGCTGGCCACCTTCTGTACTAACTATGCAATGTAACAAGTGTTGATGATCATAGTGATCTCTCAATAAATTTTTTTACTTTTATATGAAGGACCAAGCTTTCGAAGATGGAGGCAGCTAGAGAGGAAGTGGTACCAAGTATGGTGGTATTCCGATTCTAACGCGTTCGTGATACTAAGGTTGACGCGATTATTAAAAGGTTATAGAATGCTAACGAGCAAAGGTGTAACCAGTATAATATTAGGAACGGAAGGTAGTAGCGATTACGAACTGGAAAAGAATGGATATTGAGAAGCAAAAGCTCTAATGCTAAAAGCTATAATGAGAGTCTGTGCAATAGACTTGAAATAATTTGGAATGATCACTTAACATGGATTGAGTTTTCTTACGACAATAGATCATAAGTCAGTATTGAGATATCGCCTTATGAGATCCTTGAGGGAAGACAATGTCGATCTCCCTTATCTTAGGATGAACTTGTAGAGCGCAAGATGCTCGGACCCGCAGTAGTCCAAAGGACCAAGGATATAATAGATCTAATCAGAGGACGGCTGGTAGTAGCCCAAGATGGACATAAGAAGTATGTTGATTTGACACGAAAGGACAAAGAATAGGAAGTAGGGGACCTAGTGTTTTTAAAGGTATCCCCTTGGAAACCCTTGGAAAGGATTGATGAGGTTCGGAAAGAAAGGAAAGCTAAGTCCGCAATTTGTCGGACCCTTGGATATACTAAAACATATTGAGAAGTTAGCATACGAGCTAGCCCTACCCCCGAACATGTAGCAAGTTCATAACGTGTTCCACGTATCAATGTTAAGGAAGTGTAATTCGGATGCCAGAAAAATAGGAGCATATGAGCACATAGACATGCAACTAGACGTAACCTATATGGAGCAACCAGGAAGGGTTATAGATTGAAAAGGAACAAGTGCTTAGGAGAAGGGTTATCAAACTAGTCAGAGTTTGATGGTAGAACCATAATGTAGGAAAATTTACTTGAGAGTTAGAAAGTGCAATGCTAAGAAAGTATCCCTATTCATTTTCTATCTGATTCCGGGACGGAATCCTTTTAAAGAGGGGAGACTGTAATAACCTCAAATTTTGGAATTTTTGAAACCCTTATGAATAGTGATTTTGCTGAATAAGAAAACTTTTCATGCCACACTATGTAGGGATTCTTCTATTGTTATTCTGAGATCTTATTAGTACTTTATATGGGATATAAGTGTATGTAAAGATCGTCAGAATCCAAATTCGAACACTTTGATTTTTTCCCGAAAATCCACCAGATATCGAAAGAATTGAATATAAGGTAACATGATAAAAAGGATTTAAATTCAAGGATTGTAAGATAGGATCATAAAAGGAATATAATGTATTGATAAAGGTTAAGGGAACCCAAGTAATAAGATCCCGGGTATGATCCCTCAAACGATAAACGAAAACGAAAGTTAAGAGAACCGTATAACAGATCAGCGGTCATTAGGCAAGCAATTAAGAGTTAATCAAGGAGGTTAGGGATGATGATGTCATCAAACCAACAAGAAGAGGACAAGTGTGGAGGGTGACATCACATGATGACCAAAGCATGACATAAGGGAAAGAAGTGTGGTTGATTTATAACCACACAAATTTTTTTCATGGTTAAAAATGATTAAAACAAAAAAAAAAGTCAACCAACCAAGGCAAATCAAAACAAATCACAAAAAACACAAAAGCTCTTCCCTTTTCTTCATCAAGCTCTCGGCCAAAATAAACACAGCAACTTCAAACTGCCATATCTCCTTCAATACTCACTCAAATGTTGTGTTCTATAGCTCTTTGGAAAGGTATTGAGATGGTCTACAACTCTTATTCACAAGTCTCGTCCAAATAAGGAAGGTAAGACCCTCATTTTTTACAGTTCTTTCAATCGAACTTTTAGAAACTTTAAAGCCTAACTTTGTGTTCTTGATTTCTTTGGAAAGATCAAGCTTGTAGGAGGCTCCATAAGGCTTCCTAGTAACTTTCCACCCTCCAAGAAAGGTATAAATCTTCACACCCTTTAGTAATAAGTTTGAATATTGAAGTTTGGAGATGGTTTGGATGGATGAGTAGTAATTTGAATGATAAGCATGATTCGAGCTTAATTGTTAAGTAGTTTAGTTGAATTTGGAGATGTTATAATATATGATTGGATTGAGATCCTTGAGCTTATTACGACTGAAATCAGTAGCATTGATGTGTATCTTGAGTTGTTGTTGATTGGTAGTTGGATTGATATTATTTGGAATAGTAAAAATTTGGGAAATCACGTAAACATAGCCGTCGTAATGTCCAATATACTTTAGACTGTTTTTGCTCTTAACATCAACACCCGAGAACTCCATGTTAGGTTTTGACCATTGCCATAATTAGATAGTTCATGTTACGAGCTTCGTTTTGATATGTAGTTCGTTTGATTCCGATGTACGGTTTAGGAGAAACGACCGTTTTAAATAACAACGTTTCGCGAACGAACCATCACCCCTCGCCTTACTTTGAAACCTTGGTTAAGGACTTAAAATGACTAATTAGGATATGAAACAATTATGTTAAGTGGATTAGGCAGTTGGTAAGGTACTCGCGAAAGAATCGCCTTAAAACTCTTAATGGTTAATTTATTTAAAAATGGTGGAGCCAAGGGTACTCGAACGACTTAGGTGATTCGTTAATGATTATTAATTGGATATTCATTTGAGGATGTATGAATTCGTTTATTTTATTTAATGATTATTATTTATAATATTCATTCGAGGTATTATGACTCCGCTTATTATTTAATAATATTCTTTATTTTATTAAAGAATAATGTTTCGATAATCAAACTTATTTTCGATTATTCAAATAAAGATAGTACTTTCATATAAGTATATCTTTGGTTATTTAATATCCATTTCAAGTATGAGTTTTAAAACTTCTACTTCGATTATTTTTATAAGGATTATCTTTATGAGAATATTATTTAAATAATAATATTCAGATATTTCTAATATATCGGGACTAATTTATTTTAATAAATCAGCAGTACTCCAAACATTCTTAAAAATATTTTCGAGTCTTCAAAATGATTTCTAAAAGTTAGGGCGGATCCCAAAACTCATTCTTTTATATTTAAGATCCTCCTTTCGAAGGGGATTTAAATACTCGCTCAAAACCTGGGGGATCCGGCTCTGTGGTGTATTTTACATTCGCAACGTGGTTGCTGTTTTGAGAAAACAATTTGATTACTTGCCCAATGTTCGGGAAGTAAGTCCATCTAATTGAGTCTGCATAAGCGACAGGCCGGGGTACGGTCTATCAAAGTGTAAGTGGCTGGGTGGCTGTCCATCATCGCGTAAGAGGCCGGGTGGCGGTCCAGCACAAGGTCCTTATGTGGCCAGGGTGATGACCGGTGGGGGATTCATCCATCTACTAGTAGAAAAGGTTACTTATTGGTATCTTTGCCTGATCAGCAAGATATCAGGTTTATGCCAAGGTTTTCTCCTTTCCAAATTCATTGGATATTGTAACTCTGTTTATAATTTTCATAACAGAGGTTTTTAAGGAGTGTATGAAATGTATATATATATATAGGTGTATATATATATCGGGACTTAATGAAGTATCTCGTAACTTCATTATTTATAATGATGTTCAAAGATTAAATGTATTCAAATCTTGTCTTGTAGTCTCATCTATGTGATGAACTTTTGAAACTAATTATAACTTGAACGGTGGTAGTTCATGTAGTATTTGGAAAAGATATAAGTATATTGGAGTATCTTGTAACTTCATCTTTTAAACTTATATCCAGCAAATGATTATCTTATGCATGTCAAAGATTTTCAGAAAAATGTTGAGACAAGGTTAGATATATGAGATCACCTTGCAACGATATTTTATACAGTTATAAACGGGAACTCTGTCTATATTATACATGTTAGAGGATTTCAAAGATTGTGAAAAGTATATATGTACATATATACTGAATATTTTGCGACTTGGTCGCGGTAAGATATCAAACTTGGTTCATTTCTTCTTGACCAAGACTTTCATGAGTACTATGAGAATGCTCATATATTGTAAATCACTATACATATTATTTTGGTGGGCTTGTTGCTCACCCTTGCTTTCTTCTTTCATCACACAACAACAGACAGAAAAGATGAACGGGACCAAGCTCCCAATTCGCGAGTGGATAGGAAACGTTCCGCAGTTTCCTATAGGCGTTGATGTCGCTGTAGGTGAGGTAGGAACTACCAATAGGCTAGGCTTTCAACTTTTGATGTACCAGACTTATGTATCTTTATCAATTGTAATAATGGCAAAGAAGTGTAAATCTATTCAGAAACCCTTTTAAGGTGTAATGGCATATAATTTTGTAATAAAATGACTCGTGTTATTTTTGGATATTAATCTCTGAGACTATAACTTGTGGTGTGTGTGTTTATTGTGGGGTCACAGTACAGAGTAGTTGATTGTTTATTAAGATTGGGTGTTATTAAGGGAAATGGAACTCGTGACAACCCAGATCCCCGACCCCGGATTTGGGGGTGTTACAATATTCATTCGAGGAATTATGACTCCGCTTATTTATTAAATAATATTCTTTACTTTATTAAAGAATGATGTTTTGATAATCAAACTTATTTTCGATTATTCAAATAAAGATCGTACTTTCGTATAAGTATATCTTTGGTTATTTATTATTCATTTCAAGTATGAGTTTTAAAACTTGTACTTCAAATTATTTTTATAAAGATTATCCTTATGGGAATATTATTTAAATAATAATATTCAGATATTTTCTAATATATCGGGACTGATTTATTTCATTAAATCAGCATTACTCCAAACATTCTTAAAAAAGTTATCGAGTCTTCAAAATGATTTTTAAAAATTAGGGTGGATCCCAAAATTCATTTTTATATTTAAGATCCTCCTTTCGAAGGGGATTTAAATACTCGCTCAAAACCTGAGGGATCCGGCTCTGTGGTGTATTTTATATTCGCAACAAGGTTGCTATTTTGATAAATGAATTGATTACTTACCCAACGTTCGGGAAGTAAGTCCATCTAATTGAGTCGGCATAAGCGACAGGCCGGGGTACGGTCTATCAAAGTGTAAGTGGCTGGGTGGCAGCCCATCAACGCATAAGAGGCCGGGTGGCGGTCCAGCACAAGGTCCTAATGAGGCCAGGGTGATGACCGGTGGGGGATTCATCCATCTACTAGTAGAAAAGGTTACTTATTGGTATCTTTTCCTGATCAGCAAGATATCGGGTTTATGCCAAAATTCTTTTCTTTCCAAATTCATTGGATATTGCAACTCTGTTCATACTTTACATGACAGAGGTTTTCAGGAAATGTATGAGAGATATATATGGATATATATATCGGGACTTAATGAAGTATCTCTTAACTTCATTTCATTCAATAATATTTCAAAGATTGAATCTATTCAAGTCTTATCTTGTAGTCTCATCTGTGTGATGAACTTTTGAAACTAATTATAACTTGAATGGTGGTAGTTCAAGTAGTATTCGGAAAAGATATAAGTATATTAGAGTATCTTGTAACTTCATCTTTTCAACTTATATCTAGTAAATGATCATCTTATGCATGACAAAGATTTTCAGAAAAACGTTGAGACAAGGTTAGATATATGAGATCACCTTGCAACGATATTTTATACAGTTATAAACTGGAACTCTATGTATATCATACATGTCAGAGGATTTCAAAGATTTGAGAAGTATATATGTATATATATACTGAATATTTTACGACTTCGTCGCATTAAAATAACAATCTTGGTTCATTTCTTCTTGACCAAGACTTTCATGAGTACTATGAGAATGCTCATATATTGTTAATTATAATACATATTATTTCGGTGGGCTTGTTGCTCACCCTTGATTTCTTCTTTCATCACACAACAACGGATAGACAAGATGGACAGGATCAAGCTCTCAATTCGTGAGCGGTTAGGAAACATTCCGAAGTTTCTTGTAGCCGTTGATGCCGTTGGAGGTGAGGTAGGAACTCCCAATATGATAGGCTTTCAACTTTTGTTGTACCAGACTTATGTATATTTATGAATTGTAATAATGGCAAAGAATATGTAAATTTATTCAGAAACCCTTTTGAGGTGTAATGACTTATAATTGTGGAATAAAATGACTTGTGTTATTTTCGGTATTCATCTCTTAGACTATAACTTGTGGTGTGTGTGTATATTGTGGGGTCACGGTACGCAGTGGTTGGTTGTTTATTAAGATTAAGAGGTTTTAAGGGAATTGGAACTCGTGACAACCCGGATCGCTGACCCCGGATTTGGGGGTGTTACAGAAATGGTATCAGAGCTAAGCGTTATAAACCTCAGAGATGATGTGACGTTAAAATAATAAGTTCACTAAGATAATAAGAACTTTTGCCAAGTTCATAGTCGGACTACCTAACGTAGTACTGACAGTTAAAACCCTTATGGGAACCATTATAAATATTGTGATAGAAGCGTAGTTCGTTATCGTATATGGTAGCGGGACTCCGAACCCTGAGGTTGAGGAGCAACAGCGCGATAATGTTTTACTACATATTGGGGATCAGATTATGGATCCGATAGAACGTCCTAACGAGGGACCGGATGATGTTCATATTGAGGATATAGCGGTGGAGGATGTTGTCCTAGAAGGGATTGTTGTTGAGGAGGATCCCGTGAGGGATCCTGACAAGAATGAATAAAGGACCACTGAGGAATTGATAACCATGGTTAGGGAAACTACCAGAGGTAGGATTGGTCCGTCACTACCGGAGGTTCGTTCAAGTTCATAATGATAGTAGCCCCTTTAACGCGGCTTACTCATAAGACTGAGAAGTTTGAATGGACAGAGAAATGTGAGAACAGCTTTAAAAAACTGAAGCAAAGGTTGGTGACGGCTCCTATGATGGTGTTTCCGGATGGAAAAGGAGATTTTGTGATTTGTAATGATGTTTCGCATAAGAAATTAGGGTGCTTCTTATACATCACAACAAGGTAATCGCGTACGCGTCAAGACAATTAAGGGAATATAAAATTCGATATCCCCACCCATGAGCTTGGGCTCGTGGCAATAGTTTTGCCCTAAAGATTGGAGGCACTACTTGTATGGAGAGAAGTGCGAGATTTACACAAGCCATAAGTGCTCTAGTGCATTTTCACGCAGAAAGAGCTCAACATGCGCTAGAGGAGGTGGTTAGAGCTAATCAAGGATTACGATTATGAGATTCCTTATCATGCAGGGATAGCCAAAATTCTGGCTAATGCCCTTAGTATAAAGGAGAGACTCAAGATGTAAATGTCTTTGGGAGAGTTGACAAGAGATTTTGAGAAAATGGAAATAGAAGTGAAGGTAACCGGAGCCGGTATCGAAACGCTGTTTGAGATTGCAATACAGCCCGAATTATTGGAAAAGATCATATTGTGCCAAGAAAAAGTGATAAATGAAGGCAGTGAGCCAACAAATAGAGAAGAGATTAATACAAAGAAAGATGATAAGGGAATAATGAGGCATTCCTACAGAATTTGGGTTCCAAACGTTCAAAAGCTTAAGGACGAGATCTTAGATGAAAGCCATAGTTCGAGGAATAAGATTTAGGGAAAACCCTGAATGTGATAGTCAGGGAGGTCGCCATGAAGAAAGAAAGAACCCATAATATAATGAAATGAAAAATAAGGATTTTTAACGTATAAGATAACCCCGATTATGGGAGAAGGTTGGAACATTTCATACTGAGGAAACAAAAGTCGAACAAGATAGGGAGAACCAGGATAGTACTCCTATTGGGCAATTTATAGACCTGCCTAAACAGGACTTAGACTATTATCCCCAACCACCACCTTGAGGAAATAATGCGGTGAGAAATTCTTTCAGGACCTTTAAGTCACTAAGCTCTCAGAGTTCCAAGGAACAAGCTAACCTAGCCGAGGCAAAGACCTGGCTAAAGGAAATACATGAATCATTTGAGATTCTAAATGAGTTACGAATCACAAAAGACTGTTTTTGTCACTTACCCTCCTAAGAGAGAGGCCACCCGCTGGTGAAAGTCTAAGGAAGGCACGGAGCCAGAGGTTATAATAAACTGATTAAAGTTCAGTCAATTATTTTCGGGAAAGTACTTCCCAGGGTTATGGAGATAGTGTAAAAGATTTAGAGCCGAAACAAAGGCGGACAAGTATGATGAATTATGAATCTAAGTTGTAAAAGTTGTCAAGATTCGTTCTGAGGACACGAATCCCAGAATGACGTGATGTTTGAAGTAAATGATTAGTGGGTTCATGAAATGATTGTAAGAGAAAGGAAAAAAAAAAAGAAAAAAAAAGAAACTGAAGTGGAAAGGAATATAAAGGCAATAGAGTTTGAGGAATGATAAGGGAGTTGGGTATGAGGAAACCCTAAAGGCTCGTAGTAATAGAAATAGAAAAGTATGTAATCGCCAGGATGAGGGTGATTCACCATGACTTAAAAATTGATGGTTGAAGGCATAAGAGATACATATATTTTATCCCCTTTAAGTTGGGAGGATTCGAGGAAACCTTGAGATAGTTTGAAGGATAATTAATGAGACGCGGATAGACTGAGGAGAAAAGAAAGTAAGACATTAGGAAAATTGGATGAAGGAGTGACCTTCAAAAATGTGAAGTGTAAGACCGGGGGCATGATACCCAGAAAGGGAAACGCCAGGTATGAAAGATATCCCAATATTGAGATGACTGTGAGATAAACAATAAAAGTAAATAAGGATTTATTAAGAAGGAGTTCACGTTGAACACGACCAATATCTTCCAGAACATCCATGTGATCATTACCAAATCAGAAAAGAAAAGCGGATAACCATTTTTATCTTTTGGAGACCATATGGATTGACCTCAACTTGAATAAAGATGCTATTGTGAAACTTGGTATAGACTATCGAGGTGGGAATGATTGAATAAGACACCCTTATCAGGGATGCATGACTTGATTTATCTATGGACGGATGCAAGTACCTTTTTAAAAAAAGTGGAATTAAGGATGGAACCTCGATAACTTGAGATGAACCATAGAGGAATGCATAAAGGTTGGAATTTCACCCTTAATAGGGACATAATGAGTTTGGATAATACAGAATGAAGGATTAAGGCAACAACAATCTTTAAAGATCAGTGGAGAAAGTTTTCAGAACTCTATAGATAATGATTCTAGTATTAGTAAATGGTATCATGATATGCCCTGTATCTAGAGAATATAGGAGGGACGATTCAAGGATAACCTTAGAGGTTTTACAAGGAGAAAGGTAATATTCAAAGTTCTGAAGAATAGAAATGTTGATAAAGGAAATATGGCATAATTATAATAATGCCAGGTGGGCACGTGTTAAACCATAAGAAGTATAGATTGAACCAACGGAGGTCAGAATTGTTAAAGTAAGAAGGACCCAAGATAAAAGACGTCATAAGTATGATCGAGAGTCAGTCGTGACAATGTTCACATCTAAAGACTAAGGCAATGACTTATGGAAAAATGGTGATTTTTTTTCTCACCAGGACTTAAGAAAAGCATTTTCACATAAGCGGTGATTGAAATGAGGTAGAAAATTTATTTGGAGGTGGTTAAAACGACATTGATTGTAAGGAAATTTTACTATCAGGAAAGGCCAAAGAGGTGGCCAACACTTTAATTGTAAGAGGACAATTATAGGCGCTCTTGCCAGAGGAATACAATGATGATGGTTAAAGCCGTGAAGGTTGTATTATGGTGTGAAAGATTGATATTCCTTCTGATGATTATGCGATACTCAACCGTAATAGTAGTTTGGTAAAGATTTAATTCATGTAATCGCTGTGAGCGGGCTATCTATCTTAGAAGGTCCTATCTTGAGAATAATCCTGGACCATGTTTCAAAAAGGACTAAACGAACCTTTGAGTTAAGTCTTCTATTGAAGGCATATGATTAAGAATGGTATTAACCTGCTATCGTTGCTTTGATTGAAACTCTTCTGCAATTTTATCTGCTTCATGTCACGAAAGTATGTCAGAATCTGGAGTGTTCTTCATGAATTATGAATGGTGATTATGTTGCCTCCTTAGAAGAATTCGATACGACATGTATGGACTCTGTATGGTTAGCTATTAGGATTTCATAGGAAATGAATGACTATAGTAGGTCAGTGGTGGACCATAGTAATGCAACAATTATTCTGCGAGTAATGAGCCGATTACAACCGTGAGAGTTGTATTGGAATGGAGGTTGAGATTGAGTACCACTAATCGGGTCGTGGTGGTGTATAAGTTATCATTGATAGACTAATTAAGTAGATTATCTACCTATTGAATACTTATTCCTTCTTATCAATAGAGAGTCGTATTACTATACGAGGAAGGTTACGGTGCAAGCATAGAATTCTAGTAACGATGACGTCTAGAATGAAATCCCAGATTTGATTTTCGATGTCGAGGGAGTTCCAAAGGTGATTGTTTATAAGCTCGAGCAAGAGCATGGGTCCATAGAATGATGGACGGAATAGTAAATATTCAGACACGTGAAATACGATGCTATAATACTTGATGTTGATATATATACGTATATGTTTTGTTCTCCTATGACAAACCTCTATAGTTCAGAGATAGATTCCAAGCCAGATATTTTGTGGCAGTATATTTTATATATATACAATTATCTTCAATTCATTCTTTTCTCTCCTTTTCATTTCATATAAGCTAAGAAGAACAACCCTTCCTGAAGGGGAGGTATTGCCGAATGACTATCTATCTGTGTGATAGAAGCCTAGTAGGATACCATCTATTGTTTAATTTCTTGTCAAGTACTAAAGGCTGGCCACCTTCTGTACTAACTATGCAATATAACAAGTGTTCATGATACTAAGGTTGACGCGATTATTAAAAGGTTATAGAACGCTAACGAGCAAAAGTGTAATCAGTATAAAATTTGGTACGGAAGATAGTAACGATTACGAACTTGAAAAGAGTGGGTATTGAGAAGCAAAAGCTGTAGATCTAGATGAGATAATGAGAGTCTGTATAATAGACTTGAAAGAAATTTGGAATGATCACATAACACGGATTGAGTTTTCTTACGATAATCGATCGTATGTCAGTATCGAGGTATCGCCTTATGAGATCCTTGAGGGAAGACAATGTTGATCTCCCTTATGTTAGGATGAAGTTGTAGAGCGCAAGATGCTCGGACCTGCAGTAGTCCAAAGGACCAAGGATATAATAGATCTAATTAGAGGACGGCTGGTAGTAGCCCAAGATGGACATAAGAAGTATGTTGATTTGACACAAAAGGATAAAGAATAGGAAGTAGGGGACCTAGTGTTGTTATAGGTATTCCGTTGGAAATGATGGATGTGGTTCGGAAAGAAAGGAAAGCTAATCCCATGAATTGTTGGACCCTTGGATATATTAAGTCGTATTGGGAAGTTAACATATGAGCTAGCCTTACCCCGAACCTTAGCAAGTTCATAACGTGTTCCATGTATCAATGTTAAGGAAGTGTAATCTGGATGCCAGACAAATAGGGGCATATGAGCGTATAGACATGCAACCAGACGTGACCTATATGGAGCAACCAGGAAGGGTTATAGATCGAAAAGGGACAAGTGCTTAGGAGAAGAGTTATCAAACTAGTCAAAGTTGGTGGTAGAACCATAATATGGGAAAATTTACTTGAGAGTTAGAGAGCGCAATGCTAGAAAAGTACCCCCATTTATTTTTTATCTGATTTCGGGACGGAATCCTTTTAAGGAGGGGAGACTTAATAACCCCAAAATTTTGAACTTTTTGTAACCCTTATAAATAGTGTTTTTGCTGATTATGCTGAATAAGAAAACTTTTCATGCCACACCTTGTAGAGGTTCTTCTATTGTTATTCTGAGATCTTATTAGTACTCTACATGGTATATAAGTTTATGTAAAGATCGTCAGAATCCAAATTCGAACACTTTGATTTTTCCCGAAAATCCACCAGATACCGAAAGAATTGAGTATAAGGTAACATGATTAAAAGGATTTTAATTCAAGGATTATAAGAGAGGATCATAAAAGGAATATAATGTATTGAGAAAGGTTAAAGGAACCTAAGTAATAAGATCCCGGGTATGATCCCTCAAACGATAAACGAGAACGAAAGTTAAGCGAACCGAATAACAGATCAGCGGTCATTAGGCAAGTAATTAGGAGTTAATCAAGGAGGTTAGGGATGATGATGTCATCAAGACAATAAGAAGAGGACAAGTGTGGGCAGATGACATAAGAATGATGACCTAAGCATGACAAAAAGAAGTGTTGTTGGTTGATTGTGAACCACACATAATTTACCATGGTAATAATCTAATTAACAAACAAAGTGGATCAACCAAGCCAAAAACAAATCATAACATCAAAAACACAAAACACTTCCATTTTTCAAGAAGAGCTCTCAGCTTCTTTCTTTTTTTCAAAGAAGAAAATTAAAAATCCAAGATCCAAGCATTGTTAAATTGCAAGGTAATTATCCAAGGTTCCTTATGATTAGTTATGGCTATCCTAGGAGTTTAAGCTCCAAATTGCTTCACAATCTCTTTCAATAAATCATTTAAGAAGAGAGTGAATAGTGTTTTCAAGAAATTTAAATTGTTTGATCTTGTGTTTTTGGTTAGATTAAGCTTTGGTAAGGACTTTCAAGGGTGATTCCAAGCTCCTTAGTTACTTTTACTCACCAAGGAAGGTATAATCTCATACCCTAGCCCGACTTTTGTATATTTAGAGTTTTTGTGTTTGGTATGGTTCATGGGAAGCATTATTCTTGTAGACTTAGAGTGTGGTTGATTTTGTAATGAGTTTGGAGTTGTAAATCTTGGATTATTAGTTAATGAACTTAAGAATAGTTTTAGTTCATGTTTGAGAATAATATAAATTGGAGAACTTGAGGTGTTGGGGTTGTTGTAGTATTGTATGGATGGAGTTTGGTTGTAGTAATGATTGTGGATTGATTGTGGATTGATTTAGAGTAGGATAAAATTTGGTAATCACGTAAACATAGCCGTCGTAATGCCCGATTTACTTTAGACTGTTTTTGTTCTTAACATCAGGACCCGAGAACTTCGTTTTGATATGTGGTTCGCTTGAATCAGATGTACGGTTTAGGAGAAACGACCGTTTTAAGTAACGGCATTTCGCGAACGAACCATTACCCCTCGCCTTACTTTGAAACCTTGGTTAAGGCTTTTAAATGACTAATTGGAGTATGAAACAATTATGTAAAGTGGACTAGGAAGTTGGTAGGGTATTCGCGAAAGAATTGCCTTAAAATTCTTAATGGTTAATTTATTAAAAATGGTGGAGCCAAGGATATTCGAACGACTAATATGATTCGTTAAGCGTAGGAGTTACCATAAGCGAACGTTAGGGTTCAATTGGTTAAAGTCTAGTTTCTTAAGCGACCGGGGTTTAATTCCGACTTATGTTATTGTTTATAGATTATCGGGCCCACTCTAAGCTTAAGTCTATCCAGGAGCACTCAGGCAAGTTTTCTACCCGTTATACTGTTGTTGTGATGTATATATGTATATGCATTATCTTGTGATAAGTGCATGATTATTATTAGCAAAGTCTTGCGATATATTGGAGCATGTGATATGATGTTTATATGCATGCCTGTTTCGTAATCTTGATATCTAATTGTTAATTAAAATGCTTATAAGTTGCATAATGCCTATGCTAGAGATAAGCAGTAGTTGCGTATACCCTTAGTATAGGGGACCCAAAGGTGAACATTTTTCTAAACCGGAAGACGATGTTCCCGAGTATATGATATATATATATATATAAATAGTTTCCAAAACTATTAATCGAATAAGGTTTATTCGATAACTTTATTTTATTTAATTAATATTATTTTGAATATTCATTCGAGGACTTATGACTCCGCTGATTTTGTTTAATGAATATTATTTTGAATATTCATTCGAGGACTTATGACTCCGCTTATTTTGTTTATTGAATATTATTTTGAATATTCATTTGAGGACTTATGACTCGGCTTATTTATTAAATAATATTCTTTACTTTATTAAAGAAAGATGTTTTGATAATCAAACTTATTGTAATAACCCCAATTTTTGGGAAATTTTTGAAACCCTTATGAATAGTGTTTTTGCTGAATGAGAAAACTTTTCATGCCACACTATGTAGGGGTTCTGTTATTGATCTTATGGGATATTATTAGTACTCTATGTGGTATATAAGTGTATGTAAAGATCGTCAGAATCCAATTTCCGAACACTTGGATTTTTCCCGGAACTCCACTAGATACGGAAAGAATTGAGAAAAAGGTAACAGGATAAAAAGGATTTAAATTAAAGGATTATAAGAGAGGATCATAGAAGGAATACAATATATTGAGAAAGGTTAAGGGAACCTAAGTAATAAGATCCCGGGTATGATCCCTCAAACGATAAACGAAAATGAAAGTTAAGCGAACCGTATAACAGATCAGCGGTCATTAGGCAAACAATTAGGAAGTTAATCAAAGGGATTAGAGAGGATGATGTCACCCAACCAATGAGAAGAGGACAAAGAGGGGAGGATGACATCATGAGGATGACACAAGCATGACATGGGAAGGAAGGAGATGTGGTGACTTTTTAACCACACAAAACCAAGGGCAACTAGGTAATTCACTAAAGCAAACAACAAAAATCAACCAACCAAAAGCAAATCAAGCCAAAACACAAAAATCTCTCTTCTTCTTCTTCATGCTCTCGGGTGCTTTTCTTAAAAAATGAAAGTCCAAGCTCATCCACTTACTATTTAGCAAGGTAATTATCTAAGCTTCCCCATGGATAGTTACATACTTCCTATAAGTTTAAGCTTCTAATTCCAAGCCAATCTTTTTCTATAAATCATGAAAGAAGATGGTGAATAGTGTTTTTCAAGAACTACAATTTGTGTTCTTGAAGTTTTGTTTAGATTAAGCTTGGATAAGGACTTTAAGGGTGATTCCAAGCCATTCTCTTGATTCTCCACTCTCCAAGGAAGGTATAACTTCTCAAACCCTTAGTATTAAGTTTTGTTGGTTTGGATTTCATAATGTTAGATGATGGGTTAGTGTAATGAGTGTGTACTCATGATAGAGCTTTGTTGTAAGTGGTTTTGTTGATTTTGGAGTTAGGAGTGATGCTTGTTAGATTTGAAGTTCTTAGTCACATTTTTTTTGACTTGGTTTAGATGAATAAATTGGTAATATTGAGTTGATTTGGGACTGTTGTAATGTAGTTTAGATGGAGGTTTGATTGGGTTGTGAATTGGAATTGAAATTGTGGTTGTTGGAATTGGTTTAAATTTGGGAAATCGCGTAAACATAGTCGTCGTAACGTCCGATTTTCTTTGGACTGTTTTTGTGCATAGCATTAGGACCGGAGAACCCCCTGCTAGATTATGACCACTGCCATGTTTAGATAGCTCATGTTACGAGCTTCGTTTTGATATGTAGTTCGTTCGATTCCGATGCACGGTTTAGGAGAAACGACCGTTTCAAGTAACGGCGTTTCGCGAACGAAACTTTTCCCCTCGCCTTACTTTGAAACATAGGTTAAAGACCAATAAGGGTTAATTAATGTATGAAACATTTATGGTAAGTGTGTTAGGCAGTTGGTAAGACACTCGCGAAGGAATCGCTTTAAAACTCGTAAAGGTTAAATTATTAAAAATGGTAGAGCCGAGGGTACCCGGGTGACTTAAGCAAATCAGTGAGCGCAAAACAAGCGTTAGAGTCTAAGTTAGTTAAAGTATAGATTTACAAGTGACTTTGGTTTAATTCCAACTTACTTGTTGTTTATAGGTTAACAGACTCGTCCCGAGCCTTTTTTCACCCCAAGTCGCTCAGGCAAGTTTTCTACCCGTTATACTGTTGTTGTGATGAATATATGTATATGCATTATCTTGTGATAGATGCATGTTGGTTAATTAGCAAATTTTGTGATATATTGAAGCATGCTGATATGGTATATATATGCATGCCTGTTTCGTATTCTTTCCATATATAACTGTTGGTTCAGTTGATAATACCTATGCTAGAGGATAGCGGTAACTTGCATATACCCTTAGTATAGGGACCCAAGGTGAAAATATTTTCTAAAACCGGGAGTCGAGGATCCCGAGTAGATTTTGTATATATGGATATGGATATATATATATATATATTTATATATATATATATATGGTTATAGTTTTCCAAACTATTAATCGAATAAGGTTTATTCGATAACTTTAACTTTATTTTATTATTGAATATTATTTTGAATATTCATTCGAGGACTTATGACTCCTTTTATTTTAATTATCTGACTATTATTTGAATATTCATTCGAGGGCTTATGACTCTTTCATATTATTTATTGAATATTATTTGAATATTCATTCGAGGGCTTATGACTCAGTTTATATTATTTAATGAATATTATTTGAATATTCATTTGAGTATCTATGACTCCGATTATTTGCTGAGATATATTCTTTATTTTATTAAAGAATAAGGTGTCAATAATCAAACTTATTTTCGATTATTCAAATAAAGATAGTACTTTCATATAAGTATATCTTTGGTTATTTAATACTCGTTTCAAGTAGAAGTTTAATACTTCTACTTCAATTATTTTTATAAAGATTATTCTTTATGGGAATAATATTTAAATAATAATATTCAGTCATTTTCTAAATATTCTGGGGACTGATTTACTTCATTAAATCAGCTTTACTCCAAACACTCTATAAAGTGTTTTCGAGTCTTCAAAATGATTTTTAAAATCAGAGCGGATCCCAAAACTCATTTTTATATTTAAGATCTTCCTTTTTAAGGGGATTTAAATACTCGCTCAAAACCTGGGGAATCCGGCTCTGTGGTGTATTTTATATTCGCAACGAGGTTGCAGTTTTGATAAATGAATTGATTACTTGCCCAATGTTCGGGAAGTAAGCCCATCTAATTGAGTCGGCATAAGCGACAGGCCGGGGTACGGTCTATCAAAGTGTAAGTGGCTGGGTGGCAGTCCATCAACGCGTAAGAGGCCGGGTGGCGGTCCAGCACAAGGTCCTTATGTGGCCAGGGTGATGACCGGTGGGGGATTCATCCATCTACTAGTAGAAAAGGTTACTTATTGGTATCTTTGCCTGATCAGCAAGATATCTGGTTTATGCCAAAATTCTTTTCCTTTCCAAAATTCATTGGATGTTTCAAACTCTGTCATACTTTACATAACAGAGGTTCCAGGAAATGTTTAAGAGATATATATGTGGATATATATATATATCGGGACTAAATAAAGTATCTCGTAACTTTATTTCATTCAATAATATTTCAAAGATTGAATCTATTCAAGTCTTAACTTGTGGTCTCATCTATGGGATGTTTTTCTTAAAACTTATAATACTTTGAACGGTGGTAGTTCAAGTAGCTTTATAAATGATATAAGTGTGGTGAAGTATTGGTAACTTCATACCTTGTTTTTACTTATATCTAGTAAGTAATTATCTTACACATGATAGAGATTCTATTAAGTATCCATTTAGATACTTATATTATTCTTATCACTATGTATTATCTTGCGAGCTGTAAGGCTCACTCTTGCTTTATTTCTTCATCACACAACAACAGTTAGGAAAGATGGCCAGACTCCAGCAGACCCAGCGCAAGCGCGTGGGAAGCATCCCGCGTCTTCCCGTTGATGTTATAGCTGCTATAGCTGCAGAGGTAGATCTATTGTAGATCAGACCATCTACTTTTGAGAATCAATTATGTATAATTATAACTTGTGGCAGATAATGGCAATTAACTGTAAATTTATCAAGTATTCATTTTGGGTTGTAATAACTTTTAAATTGTGGATTCAAAGACTTGTACTTATTTAAATTTCATCTCTGAGACTATAACGGGTTGTGGTGTGTGTTAGTGTGGGGTCACAGCATAAGGTTATTTATTATTAATTAAGTGAAGTGATATTGTGGAAAGAAAGACCGTGACGACCCGGATCCCCGACCCCGGATATGGGGGTGTTACAGAAATGGTATCAGAGCTAAGCGTTATAAACCTCAGAGATGATGGGACGTTAAGATAATAAGTTCACAAAGATAATAAGAACTCTTGCCAAGTTCATAGTCGGGCTACCTAATGTAGTACTGACAGTTAAAACCCTTATGGGAACCCTTATAAATATCGTGATAGGAGCGTAGTTCGTTATCGTATATGGTAGCGGGACTCCGAACCCTGAGGTTGAGGAGCAACAGCGCGATGATGTTTTATTACTAATTGGAGATCGGATTGTGGATCCGATAGAGTGTCCTAATGCAGGACCGGATGATGTTGATATTGAGGATGTAGCGGTTGAAGATGTTGTCCTAGAAGGGATAGTTGTTGAGGAGGATCCCATGGAGGATCCTGGCAAGATTGGATAAAGGACCACTGATGAATTGATGACCATGGTTAGGTCGACTACCAGAGGTAGGATTGGCCGGTCACTACCGGAGGTTCGTTCAAGTTTGTAAAGATAGTAACCCCTTTAACGCGGCTTACTCGTAAGACTGAGAAGTTCGAATGGACAGAGAAATGCGAGAACAGCTTTCAAGAACTGAAGCAGAGGTTGGTGATGGCCTTTATGCTGGCGTTGCCGGATGGAAAAAGAGATTTTGTGAAGTATAGTGACGCTTCGCACAAGGGCTTAGGGTGCGTGCTTATGCAGCACGGTAAGGTAATCGCGTACATGTCAAGACAATTAAGGTAATATGAAATTCGATATCCCCGCTCATGAGCTTAGGCTCGTGGAAATAGTTTTACCCTAAGGATTGGAGGCACTACTTGTATGGAGAGAAGTGCGAGAATTACCTAAGCCATAAGTGCTCTAGTACATTTTCACGTAGAAAGAGCTCAACATATGCCAGAGGAGGCAGTTAGAGCTAATCAAGAATAATGATTGGGAGATTCTTTATCATTCGGGGAAAGCCAATATGGTGGCTGATGCCCTTAGTAAAAAGGAGAGACTCAAGATGATAATGTCTTTTGGAGAGTTTATAAGAGATTTTGAGAAAATGGAAATAGAAGTGAAGGTAACCGGAGCCGGTACCGAAAAGCTGTTTGAGATTGCAATACAGCCCGAATTATTGGAAAAGATCATATTGTGCCAGAAAAAGTTATGAATGAAGGCAGAGAGCCAACAATTAGATAAAAGATTAATATCGAGAAAGATGATAAGGGAATAATGAGGTATTCCTATAGAATTTGGGTTCCGAAAGTTCAAGAGCGTAAGGATGAGAACTTAGATGAGAGCCATAGTTTGAGGAATAAGATTTAGAGCAAACCCTGAACGTGATAGTCAGGGAGGTCGCCATCAAGATAGAAGGAACCCATGACATAATGGAGTGGAAAATGAGGATTTTAAATTAAAAGATGACCCCAATTATGGGGAGTAGGATGAAACATTTCATACTAAGGAAACAGAAAGTCGAGTAAGGAAAGGAGACCCGAGACGGTACTCCTATACGGCAATTCATGGACCTGTCTAAAAAGAACTTAGACTATTATCCCCAACCACCACCCTGAGGAGACAGTGCGGTGAGAAATTCTTTCAGGACCTTTAAGTCGCTAAGCTCTCAGAGTTCCATGGAACAAGCTGACCCAGCCGAGGCAAGAGCCTGGCTAAAGGAAATAGAGGAATTATTTGAGATTCTAAATGATTGACGAATCACAAAAGACTGTTTTTGTCACTTACCCTCCTAAGAGAGAGACCACCCGCTGGTGAAAGACCAAGAAAGGCACGGAGCTAGAGGTTAGAATAAACTGATTTAAGTTCAGTCAATTGTTTTCGGGAAAGTAATTCCCAAAGATAAGGAGATAGTGTAAAAGCTTTGGAGCTAGAACAAAAGTGGATGAGTATGATGAATTATGAATCTAAGTTGTAAAAGTTATCAAGATTCGTTCTGAGGACACGAATCCAGAATGACGGGATGTTTGGAATCATTACTTATGTTATGTTAGTTCATGAAATAATGATAAGAGAAAGGAAAATAAAAAGAAACTGAAGTGGAAAGGAATATAAAGGCAATAGAGTTTGAGGTATGATAAGGGAGTTGGGTATGAGGAAACCCTAAAGACTCGTAGCAATAGACATAAAAAAGTATGTAATCGTCAGGATGAGGGTGATTCACCATGAGTTAAAGTTGATGGTTGAAGGCATACGAGTTATGTACATTTTATCCCCTTTAAGTTGGGAGGATTCAAGGAAACCTTTAGATAGTTCGAAGGATAAATAATAAGACGCGGATAGACTAAGGAGACAAGAAAGTAAGAAAGTAGGAAAATTTGGATGAAGGAAGTGACCTTCAATAATGTAAAATGTAAGACCGGTGGCTCGATACTCAGAAAGGGAGACGCCAGGTATGAGAGGTATCCCAACATTGAGGTGACTGTTGAGATAAACAACAAAAGTAAATAAGGAATTATTAAGAAGAGGTTCACGTTGAAATGACCAATATCTTCCAGAACATCCATATTATCATTACCAAATCAGGAAAGAAAAGCGGATGACCATTGTTATCTTTTGGAGGCCATATGGATTGACCTCAATTTGAATAAGGATGCTATTATGAAGTTAGGTATAGACTATCGAGGTGGGAATGATGAATAAGATAATCTATCAAGGATATATGACTTGATTTATCCATGGAAGGATGCATGTACCTTTTTAAAGGTGGAATTAAGAATAGAACAGCGGTAACTTAAAATGAATCCTAGGGGAATGCATAAAGGTTGGCATTTCACCCTTAATAGGGACAGTATGAGTTTTGACAGGATGAATTGGAAAGGATTAAGGTAATAACAACCTTTAAGGATCAGTGGAGAAATTTTTCAGAAGTATATAGACAATGGTTCTAGTATTAGTAAATGGTATTTTGATATGCCCTGTATATAGGGAATACAGGAGGAACGATTGAACGATAACCTTAGAGGTTTTACAAGGAGAAAGGAAATATTCGAAATTCTCAAGAATAAAAATGTTGATAAAGGAAATATGACATAATTATAATGATGCCAAGTGGGACACGTGTTAAACCACGAGAAAGTATGGATCGAACCAGTAAAGGTCGAAATTGTTCAGGGCAATTAGGACCTAAGATAAAAGATGTTCTAAGTATGATTGAGAGTCAGTCGTGACAGTGATTAACCTCTAAAGACTGAGGCAATAACTTATGGAAAAAAATGGTGATATTTTTTTTTTACTTATCAGATTTTAAGGAAAACATCTTCACATAAGCTGTGATTGAAATGAGGTAGAAAATTTAGTTGAAGGTGGTTAAAAGACATTGACTGTAAGGAACTATTACTATCAGGAAAGGCCAAAGAGGTGGCCGACACTTTAACGGTAAAAGGAAAATTGTAGGCGCTTGTGCCAAAGGAATACAGTGATGATGGTTAAAGCTATGATGGTTGTATTTTGGGTTGGAAGATTGTCATTCCTTCTGATGACTGTGCAATACCCAACCGTAATAGTAGTTGGTAAAGGTTTAATTCGTGTAATCGCCATGAACGGGCTATCTATCTTAGGAGGTCCTATCTTGAGATAAGCCAGGACCATGTTTCAAAAAGGACTAGACGAACCTTTGAGTTAAGTCTTCTATTTAAGGCATATGATTAAGAATGGTATTAACCTGCTATCATTGCTTTAATTGAAACTCTTCTGCAATTTTATCTACTTTATGTCATAAAAGTACGTCAGAGTTTGGAGTGTTCTTCATGAATTGTGATTGGTGGTTATGTTAACTCCTTAGGAGAATTAAATACGAGATGTATGGACTCCGTATGGTTAGATATTAAGATTTTATGGAAAAGTGAATGACGACAGTAGGTCAGTGGTGGACCATAGTAAAGCAGCAATGATTCTGCGAGTAATGAGCTGATTACAACCGTGAGAGTTGTATTGGAATGGGTGTTAAGATTGAGTACCACTAATCGGGTCGTGGTAGTGTATAAGTTATCATTGATAGACTAATTAAGTAGAGTATCTACCTAGTGAATTATTATTCTTTCTTATCAATAGAGAGTCGTATTATTATACGAGGAAGGTTGCGGTGCGAGCATAGAATCCTAGTAACGGTGATATATAGAATGAGATCCCAGATTCGATTTTCGATGTCGAGGGAGTTTCAAAGGTGATTGTGTATAAGCTCGAGGAAGAGCAAGGGTCCATAGAATGATGGACGGGATAGCGAAAATATTTAGGCACGTGAAATGCGAGGCTATAATGCTTGATGTTGATATAAATACATATATGTTTTGTTCTTCTATGACAAACCTCTATAGTTCAGAGGTAGATTCCAAGCCAGATATTTTATGGCAATAAATTTTTTTTTTATGAATATACAATTCTCTTCAGTTCGTTCTTTTCTCTTCTTTTCATTTCATGTAAGCTGAGAAGAACAACCCTTCCAGAAGGGGAGGTATTGCCGAATGACTATCTATCTGTGTGATAGAAGCCGAGTAGGATACCAGCTATTGTTTAATTGCTTGTCAAGTACTAAAGGCTGGCCACCTTCTGTACTAACTATGCGATATAACAAGTGTTCATGATCATAGTGATCTCTCAACAAATTCCTTTACTTCTATATGATTAATCAAACTTTGGGAAATAGAAATAGCTGAAAAAGGAGTAATAAAGTTGCGGTAGTATTCGGAATGGAAACACATTCGTGATACTAAGGTTGACGTGGTTATTAAAAGGTTATAGAACGCTAACGAGCAAAAGTATAACCAATATAATATTAGGAACGGAAGGTAGTAGCGATTACGAACTCAAAAAGAATGGGTATTGAGAAGCAGAAGCTCTAATGCTAAAAACTATAATGAGAGTCTGTGCAATAGACTTGAAAAAAATTGGAATGATCACTTAACACGGATTGAGTTTTCCTACGACAATAGATCATATGTCAGTATTGAGATATCGCCTTATGAGATCCTTGAGGGAAGACAATATCGATCTCTCTTATGTTAGGATGAAGTTGTAGAGCGCAAGATGCTCGGACTAGCAGTGGTCTAAAGGACCAAGGATATGATAGATCTAATCAGAGGACGGCTGGTAGTAACCCAAGATGGACATAAGAGGTATGCTGATTTGACTCAAAAAGGACAAAGAGTATGAAATAGGGGACCTAGTAATGTTATAGGTATCCCTTGGAAAGGATTGATGAGGTTCGGAAAGAAAGGAAAGCTAAGTCTACAATTTGTTGGACCCTTGGATATATTAAGACGTTTGGGAAGTTAGCATATGAGCTAGCCCTAACCCCGAACATGTAGCAGGTCGTAACGTGTTTCACGTATCAATGTTAAGGAAGTGTAATTCAGATGCCAGATAAATAGAGGCATATGAGCGCATAGACATGCAACCAGACGTAACCTATATGGAGCAACCAGGAAGGGTATAGAGTAAAAGGGAACGAGTGCTTAGGAGAAGGGTTATCAAACTAGTAAGAGTTTGATGGTAGAACCACAATGTGGGAAAATTTACTCGAGAGTTAGAAAGTACAATGCTAAGAGAGTATCCCTATTCATTTTCTATCTGATTCCGGGACGGAATCCTTTTAAGGAGGGGAGACTGTAATAACCCCAATTTTTGGGAAATTTTTGAAACCCTTATGAATAGTGTTTTTGCTGAATGAGAAAACTTTTCATGCCACACTATGTAGGGGTTCTGTTATTGATCTTATGGGATATTATTAGTACTCTATGTGGTATATAAGTGTATGTAAAGATCGTCAGAATCCAATTTCCGAACACTTGGATTTTTCCCGGAACTCCACTAGATACGGAAAGAACTGAAAAAAAGGTAACAGGATAAAAAGGATTTAAATTAAAGGATTATAAGAGAGGATCATAGAAGGAATACAATATATTGAGAAAGGTTAAGGGAACCTAAGTAATAAGATCCCGGGTATGATCCCTCAAACGATAAACGAAAACGAAAGTTAAGCGAACCGTATAACAGATCAGCGGTCATTAGGCAAACAATTAGGAAGTTAATCAAAGGGATTAGAGAGGATGATGTCACCCAACCAATGAGAAGAGGACAAGGAGGGGAGGATGACATCATGAGGATGACACAAGCATGACATGGGAAGGAAGGAGATGTGGTGACTTTTTAACCACACAAAACCAAGGGCAACTAGGTAATTCACTAAAGCAAACAACAAAAATCAACCAACCAAAAGCAAATCAAGCCAAAACACAAAAATCTCTCTTCTTCTTCTTAATGCTCTCGGGTGCTTTTCTTAAAAAATGAAAGTCCAAGCTCCTCCACTTACTATTTAGCAAGGTAATTATCTAAGCTTCCCCATGGATAGTTACATACTTCCTATAAGTTTAAGCTTCTAATTCCAAGCCAATCTTTTTCTATAAATCATGAAAGAAGATGGTGAATAGTGTTTTTCAAGAACTAAAATTTGTGTTCTTGAAGTTTTGTTTAGATTAAGCTTGGATAAGGACTTTAAGGGTGATTCCAAGCCATTCTCTTGATTCTCCACTCTCCAAGGAAGGTATAACTTCTCAAACCCTTAGTATTAAGTTTTGTTGGTTTGGATTTCATAATTTTAGATGATGGGTTAGTGTAATGAGTGTGTACTCATGATAGAGCTTTGTTTAGTAAGTGGTTTTGTTGATTTTGGAGTTAGGAGTGATGCTTGTTAGATTTGAAGTTCTTAGTCACATTTTTTTTGACTTGGTTTAGATGAATAAATTGGTAATATTGAGTTGATTTGGGACTGTTGTAATGTAGTTTAGATGGAGGTTTGATTGGGTTGTGAATTGGAATTGAAATTGTGGTTGTTGGAATTGGTTTAAATTTGGGAAATCGCGTAAACATAGCCGTCGTAACGTCCGATTTTCTTTGGACTGTTTTTGTGCATAGCATTAGGACCTGAGAACCCCCTGCTAGATTATGACCACTGCCATGTTTAGATAGCTCATGTTATGAGCTTCGTTTTGATATGTAGTTCGTTCGATTCCGATGCACGATTTAGGAGAAACGACCGTTTCAAGTAACGGCGTTTCGCGAACGAAACTTTTCCCCTCGCCTTACTTTGAAACATAGGTTAAAGACCAATAAGGGTTAATTAATGTATGAAACATTTATGGTAAGTGTGTTAGGCAGTTGGTAAGACACTCGCGAAGGAATCGCTTTAAAACTCGTAAAGGTTAAATTATTAAAAATGGTGGAGCCAAGGGTACCCGGGTGACTTAAGCAAATCAGTGAGCGCAAAACAAGCGTTAGAGTCTAAGTTAGTTAAAGTATAGATTTACAAGTGACTTTGGTTTAATTCCAACTTACTTGTTGTTTATAGGTTACCAGACTCATCCCGAGCCTTTTTTCACCCCAAGTCGCTCAGGCAAGTTTTCTACCCGTTATACTGTTGTTGTGATGAATATATGTATATGCATTATCTTGTGATAGATGCATGTTGGTTAATTAGCAAATTTTGTGATATATTGAAGCATGCTGATATGGTATATATATGCATGCCTGTTTCGTATTCTTTCCATATATATCTGTTGGTTCAGTTGATAATACCTATGCTAGAGGATAGCGGTAACTTGCATATACCCTTAGTATAGGGACCCAAGGTGAAAATATTTTCTAAAACCGGGAGTCGAGGATCCCGAGTAGATTTTGTATATATGGATATGGATATATATATATATATATATATATATATATATATATATGGTTATAGTTTTCCAAACTATTAATCGAATAAGGTTTATTCGATAACTTTAACTTTATTTTATTATTGAATATTATTTTGAATATTCATTCGAGGACTTATGACTCCTTTTATTTTAATTATCTGAATATTATTTGAATATTCATTCGAGGGCTTATGACTCTTTCATATTATTTATTGAATATTATTTGAATATTCATTCGAGGGCTTATGACTCGGTTTATATTATTTAATGAATATTATTTGAATATTCATTTGAGTATCTATGACTCCGATTATTTGCTGAGATATATTCTTTATTTTATTAAAGAATAAGGTGTCAATAATCAAACTTATTTTTGATTATTCAAATAAAGATAGTACTTTCATATAAGTATATCTTTGGTTATTTAATACTCGTTTCAAGTAGAAGTTTTAATACTTCTACTTCAATTATTTTTATAAAGATTATTCTTTATGGGAATATTATTTAAATAATAATATTCAGTCATTTTCTAAATATTCTGGGGACTGATTTACTTCATTAAATCAGCTTTACTCCAAACACTCTATAAAGTGTTTTCGAGTCTTCAAAATGATTTTTAAAGTCAGAGCGGATCCCAAAACTCATTTTTATATTTAAGATCTTCCTTTTTAAGGGGATTTAAATACTCGCTCAAAACCTGGGGAATCCGGCTCTGTGGTGTATTTTATATTCGCAACGAGGTTGCAGTTTTGATAAATGAATTGATTACTTGCCCAATGTTCGGGAAGTAAGCCCATCTAATTGAGTCGGCATAAGCGACAGGCCGGGGTACGGTCTATCAAAGTGTAAGTGGCTGGGTGGCAGTCCATCAACGCGTAAGAGGCCGGGTGGCGGTCCAGCACAAGGTCCTTATGTGGCCAGGGTGATGACCGGTGGGGGATTCATCCATCTACTAGTAGAAAAGGTTACTTATTGGTATCTTTGCCTGATCAGCAAGATATCTGGTTTATGCCAAAATTCTTTTCCTTTCCAAAATTCATTGGATGTTTCAAACTCTGTCATACTTTACATAACAGAGGTTCTAGGAAATGTTTAAGAGATATATATGTGGATATATATATATCGGGACTAAATAAAGTATCTCGTAACTTTATTTCATTCAATAATATTTCAAAGATTGAATCTATTCAAGTCTTAACTTGTGGTCTCATCTATGGGATGTTTTTCTTAAAACTTATAATACTTTGAACGGTGGTAGTTCAAGTAGCTTTATAAATGATATAAGTGTGGTGAAGTATTGGTAACTTCATTCCTTATTTTTACTTATATCTAGTAAGTAATTATCTTACACATGATAGAGATTCTATTAAGTATCCATTTAGATACTTATATTATTGTTATCACTATGTATTATCTTGCGAGCTGTAAGGCTCACTCTTGCTTTATTTCTTCATCACACAACAACAGTTAGGAAAGATGGCCAGACTCCAGCAGACCCAGCGCAAGCGCGTGGGAAGCGTCCCGCGTCTTCCCGTTGATGTTATAGCTGCTATAGCTGCAGAGGTAGATCTGTTATATATCAGACCATCTACTTTTGAGAATCAATTATGTATAATTATAACTTGTGGCAGATAATGGCAATTAACTATAAATTTATCAAGTATTCATTTTGGGTTGTAATAACTTTTAAATTATGGATTCAAAGACTTGTACTTATTTAAATTTCATCTCTGAGACTATAACGGGTTGTGGTGTGTGTTAGTGTGGGGTCACATCATAAGGTTATTTATTATTAATTAAGTGAAGTGATATTGTGGAAAGAAAGACCGTGACAACCCGGATCCCCGACCCCGGATTTGGGGGTGTTACACTTATTTTCGATTATTCAAATAAAGATCGTACTTTCGTATAAGTATATCTTTGGTTATTTATTATTCATTTCAAGTATGAGTTTTAAAACTTGTACTTACAATTATTTTTATAAAGATTATCCTTATGGGAATATTATTTAAATAATAATATTCAGATATTTTCTAATATATCGGGACTGATTTATTTCATTAAATCAGCATTACTCCAAACATTCTTAAAAATGTTTTCGAGTCTTCAAAATGATTTTTAAAAATTAGGGTGGATCCCAAAATTCATTTTTATATTTAAGATCCTCCTTTCGAAGGGGATTTAAATACTCGCTCAAAACCTGAGGGATCCGGCTCTGTGGTGTATTTTATATTCGCAACAAGGTTGCTGTTTTGATAAATGAATTGATTACTTACCCAACGTTCGGGAAGTAAGTCCATCTAATTGAGTCGGCATAAGCAACATGTCGGGGTACGGTCTATCAAAGTGTAAATGGCTGGGTGGCAGCCCATCAACGCGTAAGAGGCCGGGTGGCGGTCCAACACAAGGTCCTAATGAGGCCAGGGTGATGACCGGTGGGGGATTCATCCATCTACTAGTAGAAAAGGTTACTTATTGGTATCTTTGCCTGATCAGCAAGATATCGGGTTTATGCCAAAATTCTTTTCTTTCAAAATTCATTGGATATTGCAACTATGTTCATACTTTACATGATAGAGGTTTTCAGGAAATGTATGAGAGATATATATGGATATATATATATATATATATATATATATCGGGACTTAATGAAGTATCTCGTAACTTCATTTCATTCAATAATATTTCAAATATTGAATCTATTCAAGTCTTATCTTGTAGTCTCATCTGTGTGATGAACTTTTGAAACTAATTATAACTTGAACGGTGGTAGTTCAAGTAGTATTCGGAAAAGATATAAGTATATTGGAGTATCTTGTAACTTCATATTTTCAACTTATATCTAGTAAATGATTATCTTATGCATGACAAAGATTTTCAGAAAAACGTTGAGACAAGGTTAGATATATGAGATCACCTTGCAATGATATTTTATACAGTTATAAACTGGAACTCTATGTATATTATACATGTCAGAGGATTTCAAAGATTTGAGAAGTATATATGTATATATATACTGAATATTTTGCGACTTCGTCGCATTAAAATAACAAACTTGGTTCATTTCTTCTTGACCAAGACTTTCATGACTACTATGAGAATGCTCATATATTGTTAATTATAATACATATTATTTCGGTGGGCTTGTTGCTCACCCTTGCTTTCTTCTTTCATCACATAACAACAGATAGACAAGATGAACAGGATCAAGCTCCCAATTCATGAGCGGTTAGGAAACATTCCGCGGTTTCCTGTAGGCGTTGATGCCGTTGTAGTTGATGTAGGAACTACCAATAGGCTAGGCTTTCAACTTTTGTTGTACCAGACTTATGTATATTTATGAATTGTAATAATGGCAAAGAATATGTAAATTTATTCAGAAACCCTTTTGAGGTGTAATGACTTATAATTGTGGAATAAAATGACTTGTGTTATTTTTGGTATTCATCTCTGAGACTATAACTTGTGGTGTGTGTGTATATTATGGGGTCACGGTACGCAGTGGTTGGTTGTTTATTAAGATTAAGAGTTGTTAAGGGAATTGGAACTCGTGACAACCCGGATCCCCGACCCCGGATTTGGGGGTGTTACAAAGTTGATTGGTGTGGCTTCCTTTGGAAGTATTGGATGATATTTACGATATGTATTGTGTATGTATAAGGTGTGTTCAACAAGATGCTTCTTATTGAAGCCTAGGTATTAGCTTAAACACCACACTTGAGTAGGCATTTTAATTATAAAACATGAATTCTTATTTTAAGAAATATTATCTTTCACTTAATATTTAATTTAATTAGGTGGCTTGGATAATTTATTGCTAATTAATTTGGATGGTATTTTCATGGCCTTGGTTCATTTATTTATTCGATTACATATTCGCTTGGTCTTATTTGTTTTCGTAATAAATCTTCGTAAGCGATTCTCGGGGTAAATCCTTTCTTATAAATCCTTTATGCTTTGAAACCTTGTACTTGGATTTTAATTCCTATAATTCTAAACTTTTAATCGTAATGTGATTCTCATATTTCTGGATAGTCCGTAAGATAAGGTCGTTTTACAAAGTTCGTTTTCTCTTAAAACAAATGGCTTTTACATACACTCATTAGGTACGTATAGTCACAATGTCAACTCGAAATCTTAAATTAGAAACTCGTATATGGTATGGTCGTAAAATATTTTATTAAACCGCAAGGTTACTATTCCTAAAGGTCTTTTACAGATGTCAAAAAATTGGGTTCTTACAGTCTTCCCCCTTAAAAGGATTCCGTCCCGTAATCAGTTTAGAATTAGGCGGGGATACGCTTTACACATGACAACCTCGAGTTCTCACGTTGACATCGCAGTATTGGATCTCTTCATAAAATTTCCACTCATCCGTCCAATATATTTCCGGGTACTCATCCTTGTAGACCTATGACCTCTACATATTACTCCACAAACGCTAAGTCTTGCTGCAAGTTTATTAGCTCGTTTTCAATCATATGTTTGGCGTTGACGGTTAAGTTTCCTAACCTCTATTCATGGTACTCGTTATAAACTTGGTGATCGTTCAATGATGGTGCTAATTTATAAGTTAACTTTCTTAGTCCTTTAATATTCAACCGGTCCAATAAATGTTGGGTTCAACATTTATTTCCCTTTCATATCTTATCACTCCCTTCCTCGGAGGTACTTTCAACAATACTTGGTGTTATTCCCTAACAATACAACAAGAATTACAGAAGTGGGGTTGAATGTAATTCTGGCTTCTTTTTGAGTTCTATAAAAAAATGTTTCTAACTCAATTTATATCTAACTGTTTGATTTGCAAAATGCAGAATACAAAGTTAAGTAAATCAAACATAAAGTAATAAAAACTCAGGTCTTTAAAACTTTCTAGTGGATTTGAATGTATCCACCAGATATATATATATGTGTATATATATATCAAGAGAACCTTGTGAAGCTTGAATAGCTCATAGCTGCTTTACAAATGAACAAACAAACTACAGAGAAATTCTACAGAATATAGCTTACAAATGTTTCTCTGCTAAAAATGTGTTTGCTTAGTTGTTTGTTGTTCTACTAGCTATACTTGGTTTATATATCACCAAGTTTACATGGTAATAAGACAAGATAATAAAACAAAATCTATCAAGTCTAACTCCATACTGCTTCACTACTCTATTCCAGCATCTTTGAAAATCTTCATAACTTGCATGAAAATGGTAATGCTTCTTTGTTCTTGAAACCCTGATAAACAGGCTTCCACGTTCCTTTTGCAAACACTCGACGCATGTGACTGTGTTGTCACTATCAACAGATATTTGAATTGATCATCCGTCGGGTACATGCTTATTATCCGTCGGGTAGCCTTGTTGATCATCCGTCGGGTAGCTTTGTTGATCATCCGTCGGGTAGCCATTTATCACATGACTCCATTTCATTTGTGCAGAATTACAAGACATTTTATATTTACATTTATTCAACCTATTATGCACATCTACTAGCAGTCTACATGACTAAGCTACTATAGAATCTATACAAAGTTATTTGCAGAAATGTGCTATATTACTTATTATTACATAAGCTACTCACCCGATGGATATTAATTAGTCATCCGTCGGGACTATATTGAATCATCCGTCGGGGCTATAATTGATCATCCGTCGGGTGCTACAAAATTCACTAAGTTAAATCTACTAAGGTGTTTTGTTTAGCTTATCATCAAGTACACAACATATTCCTAACAATCTCGCCCAATTTATGTGTACTGGAATTGTAGCCATAAATTAAGAGAAACTTGATGATAACAAAACATCCTAAAGATACAGATTGAAAAATAGTAGATAAAACTGATAAGTGCTACAAATTGCTGAAAGTTGAAGAATGCAAAGTACACAAAGAAATTGCTCACAATTGTTATCAAGATGCTCCTCTAGACTGAGCAGATAGATCTATTTTCTTGATTGTCTGGATTTCTTTCCAAGCTATCTGTTGTTTTCTTCAATTTGATTCCGGAGTTGTCTGTGGAATTCAAGTTCATCAGCTTCTGAGAGATTTAGCATTTCCTGCATTTCCAAAAGAGTCCCATTGCTAGAGATACTCAATTGGTCCCCCAATCTGAAAAATCTTCTAACACCTTTGTCATCCATGAATTCCATCAGCCAATAGGGCCTTAGATGCAATCTTTTTCCTGTAAAGGGGATATATAGAGTTTTTGGAAGTGCATTTTTGGCTCTAATACTCCTTAGTTCCTCAATCCTCTTTAGAACTATTCTTCTTGTAGTCACATTGTATCTAAAATTCTTTTTGAAGGATGAGTATGTTAGGTCATAAACATTGTAGGAGGGGGTTGAATACAGTGTTTAATACAATCAAATCGATTTCGAACACAAGTAACAGTAAACAGATATATTCAATACAATAAACTCTGTTACAATGGAACTGTTCTCTCTCAGTGATGAACAAATATCACGAGAGCTACTAGGTTATAATGTATGATCTTCTCAATAATGATAACACATATAGTGTAAACCTATGTCTGCGTTTATATAGTACACAGTTACAAGATAACTTCTAATTGATATGGAATATAATTCTGTCTCCTAAAATATATCAATCAGATGTCTTATACAAGTCTTCTTATCTTCTAACTCTTTTCATGCATATCTTCTTTTGTTTTAGTCTCGATCTTCTTTCCTGTATATCAGCTTCTTCCTTAACTGTAAGTCCTCCCGTACTTAGTTCTGATATCTATCTTCTGATATTTATCTTCTGATAACCTACGTTCTGATATTCTTAAGTTCTGACTTCCAGTATGTACTGATTCCAGTAAGTAATGATATTTCCTGTTTGTTAAGATCTGAAAACTAAACATGAAATATATTAGACATGACATCTCAAATATATCTAACAATCTCCCCCAACTTGTAAATTGTGCAAAAATATACAAGTTAATAGATTTGATGATGGCAAAAACATTTAAGTTCAAATGCAATGAGAGTTTAATAAGACTATTAACTATAACTTACAGTCCTTGTAGCTTTACCAATATCAATGGATCAATCTGAATCCATAATGATTCTTAACAAAATCTTTTACCAGCTTATCTTCAGCTTTTCTCAAAACTTCAACTAACTGTGCTTTGACCTGCATCAGTTCTTCATCTTTACTGTCACCAATTTGATAAATGGCTATTCTGAGAACTTGAATTGATGTTCTTTCAAGTCCATCACCAAGTCTGATAACTCTAGGATGTGAAGAGTTTCATTATAATATAAGCATCTTCCTTTCATAATAACTTCCACTTTAGCAGAGTTCTTCAGCATAGGAATTTCTCTTCCATCACCTTCAGTAATCATTGGTATATACCGAGAATTCTTTGTACCAGATATTCTAAGTAGATCTCTTATAGCCTTCAAAATGTATTCTGACCATCTTCTTGTAACATCAGATTTTACTTCTAGAAGATAGTGAATATATTGAAGCTCTCTGACAGACTTCTTTAGCACATCAGTATCAGCTAGTCTGTAAGTTAGTCCATCATTGAGAAATAAGATCAATTTCTCCTTTAGGTTATCTTTATCATGAGCATCTATCACAATTTGAGCAGACAACACTTTGTCAAGGTGCTTTTGTTTGATTTGTTCATATGGTTTGTCTGTCAACATGAAAGGATCTCTTAGAGCAACTTCGACTCATGTTTGTATCTTCTCTTCATCAGAACCTAATCCAGCTCTATCTCTAGGTTGCTTGGCTCTCAACCCAAATATTGCGAGTTGATTAATCATAAGATTGGATTTTGGTTCAACTGGAGTAGATTTCTTCCATAACAGCTTCTTCTTATCATCAATTGTCATCTTTTTGAAATCAACTTGATCAGAATTTGCTGTTTCTTCTGTAACTTGTTGTTCTTCATTCTGGATAACTTGAGCAGTGTCAGAGGTTGTTTTAGATTCTTAAATTATCTTTCTTCTCTTCAGAATTTGAACATATTCATCTTCTATCAAATCATCATCATGCATTGTAGTTTGATAGACTGGAACGGAAGAACTTATCTTTTTCGCAATCTTTAAAGGTTCACCAACCTTTTCTTTTCCTTTTGACTTAGGATCAATCTCAGTTTGTGATATAGTCTTGGACATTGAAGTCTCAGAATTTGACTTTTCCCTGATCACAATGTCTTTTTCCTTAGGCCTTGGAGGTTTCTTTGCATCAGAAGCTTTAGACTTAAGATTTGTCTTCTCAACTGCAAATCTAGCTTCTTCCTCCTTGAGAGCTTCCACATCCATTCCTGGATTTTGTTTCAGAAATAATCTTCTAGCTATCTCCTCATCAAGTGTCTCGATTTTAGGATCTTTGTAATAAACAGTAGTCTGCTTCCCCTTTAGCTTCAGAGTTTGTAAAAACTTCTGGGAGTCTTTAGATCCTGACTGAATCAGAATATCAGAACTTGACATCAGACTTTGTTTATCAAAACTTGACTTGTTCTATGTAGAAGATTTGCTAACATCAGAAATTACTTTCTGTGAAGATTTTCCTTGAACTTTTCCTTGACCTCCGCTCTTATCAGAGTTTCCCTGGTCATCACCTTTATCATCCTTCTTCTTCAGTATTTGAGTAGGTGAGCATTTGGACTTAACTACCTTCTCCCCCTTTTTGGCATCATCAGGAAGTAAGAGAGAGAGAGAGAAGAAGTTCAACTGAAGATTGGATTTCATCCAATTGAGCTTTTTGAGAAGCTTGGTTAGCCAGGACCTCATCAATTTGGGCCTGTTGCTTCTCTTGAATATTCTCAATGGCTTCAACTTTCTCAAGAGTATGTCTGATATATCTATTCTTGTCAAGCATGATCTGTAGATCTAGCTTATCAGCTTTTTCCTTTAGTGTATCAACCTTTTCATGAGTAGAAGAATGTAGACCTTGAAGATGTTTGGTAGACACAGCTGTGATCTTGAGTTGTGTCTTGAAATCAACATTTGTGAGCAACTCATCAGCTTTAGCAATATGCTCTGTCAGAATTTTTGGGCTTGAAATGAAATCAGTGTCATTCCACTTCTTGGTCCACTCTACACCTCTGTGAGTATCCTCCCAAGGAATAGGTGCATCATGTTCAACAAATTTCTTTACCAATGCTTCCTTGCCCAGAATGGGAACTAGAGTCTCAACAGAAACACTTTCTTCAGAACTTGAGGAAGACTCATTATGTTCTTACAACACAAGAGTGTGTGATGCTACTGGAGATTCAGGAATAACATTATCTAAATTCTGAGCATCAGAATTTATCTCCAGAGCTGGTGTGGTTGGTGTAGATGGTATCTTAACATTTAAAATTGGAGAATGAGTTGGAGATTACTGAGCTGCCATGGATGGAGCTTCCAGATAAAGAATAGTTGGTATATTCAGATTATGAATATCTATTTCAGAAGTTGTAGCTTGTTCTTCAGCATCATCTGTAGCTTTAATAGGAGAGACATGAGGTGTTTACACAGTATCCTGAGCTTGAGTAGGGAATGGCAGAGCTTCATTTACCACAGGTTCTGATGAGATCAGAGATTCCTGATCTCCTTCCTCAGCTTCAGTTGAATCCTCAGATATAGGCTTGGCCTTGTACCTTTCTGCCCTCATTTTCTTTAGTCTCCTTGCCAGTGAAGGAGTTGCTCTAGCAGCTTCAGAACTTAAAGATGTCCTCTTCAAAGTATCAGAACTTTGAGCTACAGTTTCATTCTGAGAAGTAACATTCTCAGCTCCAACTGTCACAGGTTCTGATGCATGAACCTATGCTTCAATTGTGTCCTCTTCATCATAATTTGTTATTGACCATAATTTTATTCAAACATTCATCAAAAGATACAGTTCAAATAGATTCACATTCACATAATATGAGATAAACACAGACTAAATCTTGCAATTAAAGGAAATTTCATTAATATATCAAACGAGTACATTTTATGAAATTTATAGATTACATGCAAAAATTACAAGATAGTCCTAGTCTAAGATGGTTATCATCAACAGCCATAGTCCTAGAAGAAAACCTATCGACTAGTTCCTCCTGCTACTAACAAAGAG
Source organism: Apium graveolens (assembly GCF_009905375.1). Classification (NCBI taxonomy): domain Eukaryota; kingdom Viridiplantae; phylum Streptophyta; class Magnoliopsida; order Apiales; family Apiaceae; genus Apium; species Apium graveolens. Next base: position 52,980,818 of record NC_133654.1, read on the forward strand.
CACTACAAGACGGATGATCCGTTCTTGTTGAAGGAGAGCCTCTCTCCTTTCTTCTTCCAATCGATCAAGATGGAGCTGATAGTCCATCGAAAAGAACAAGAGATCTGTGTGAACCTCTTGTGGAACAGAGTTCCAGATCTCTTCAAGAATGGCGATGACATGCCACTCCTGTTGCCAGTCATCATAACTCAACTCTACATTGAAATTTTCATAGTTCATGAACAAGTTTAAAAGAACCATTTTTGTTTATGAAGAAGAAAAATGATGAGAATTAAGAGAGAGAGTGAGTTTGTGAGAAAATGGAAGATGATTTGGCTGACATGGATTGTCGGTTTAAATAGCCATCGGAATACCAAGGGACTCGGGACTATTTAACGATTAAGAGTAGAAATAATGATGCCTCGTTTCCCCAGACCGATGTGTAATAATAACAGTAAGTAAAAAGTTAAAGTAGAAGTTAATGGGCACTGGAAATAAGTAACAATTACTGTGCACATGCACTTTTTCAAGACAAACACGTTTACCACTAACCTTTAATGATTATGACTGTTTTTATCTCACCTAAATATTCTGATTAAATATGCCTGTTTCAGTTTTTACCACAAATAAGTCAAGTAAAGAATAATGCCACGTAAGCATCAAGAATTCCATCAGGATTTAATTTCAGAACTTTAACTTATATTAGATTTTAACAGTCATCAGAATATGGCTTCTTGACTCAAAAAGTGAATATCTTTTTCTGAGATTCTTCATACAAATACTGACTTGATTCTTCAGAGTTTAATCATCATAATTTTCATCAGAACTTATCCTCAGAATTTATGCAAATGACATTTAACTGTTTGTCAAAAATAACTTAATCACCACAGTAATTTTCATCATTCATATGGAGTGAAAGTGTGTGCATTCAGCAGAATATCAGATAAAGATTAAAGTCTGATAAACTTCAGTACATCTTAGAAATAAGGCATAACTAAGAAAAGTGCTTAAAATCTGTCATCAATCATGAAGTCTACTCAAGAACAAATTTATGCAAGAGTCCACCTCAACTGTTTGTGCTCATTTTATGCATCTTTTGAAATTCCTTTTTATAGTGGCTTCTCAGTGTATGTGAGTCACAACTGCTTATCAGAATTTATGTTGTTATCAGAGTATTTCTCCAGTCTTCAGAGATTGTGAAAAGTCACCAAGAAAAATTTATTTGCTTTTCTAATGCATATTACTTAATACCAGCAATGCACTTGGGTCTTCCCTTCAACATATTTACTCTAGATCTCAAAGGAGTACCTTACTTTTATTTTCTTTTCTTTTCTTTTGATAAGTGAGGCTTATCAGCATTTAGTTCATCCTTAAGATTTAGTGACATCAGAATTTAACAGATAAGAAGCAAGAATCTAGTTTGTGACTTAGTAATAAGATACACAAAGTAAACTTGACTAAGCTCAAAATCAGAATTTGCCTGTGTATCAAAATCAGAATTTGCCTGTGTATCAAAATCAGAGTTTCCACATAAATAACTAATTCAAACGTGGGATTTCTAGTATGTTAAAGACTACTAGTGTAACACCCCCAGATCCGGGGTCGGGGATCCGAGTCGTCACGGTCTTTCATTCCACAATACCACTTCACTTACTTAATAAAAATAACCTTATGCTGTGACCCCACACTAACACACACCACAACCCGTTATAGTCTCAGAGATGAACATCAAAAAAATATAACCACAAGTAATTATATTCCACAATTATCTGCCAATACACCTTAAAAGGTTTTCTGAATAGATTTACATTTTATTTGCCATTATTACAATTCATATTATACATTAGTCTGGTACATCAAAAGTTGAAAGCCTAGCCTATTGGTAGTTCCTACCTCAGCTACAGCAGCATCAACGCTTCCAGAAGACTGCCGAACGTTTTCTAACCTCTTGCGAATCGGGAGCTTGGTCCGGTTCATCTTGTCTATCTGATGTTGTGTGATGAAAGAAGAAAGCAAGGGTGAGCAGCAAGCCCACCAAAATAATATGCATAATTATTTACAGTATATGAGTCTACTCATAATACACATGAAAGTCTTGGTCAAAAGAAATGAACCAAGTTGATAACTTAATGCGATGAAGTCGCAAAATATTCAGTATATATATATACATATATACTTTTCAAAATATTGGAAGTCCTCTTCCATGCATAATATACACAAAGTCCCAGTGTATAACTGTATAAAAAAATATCGTTGCAAGGTGATCTCATATATCTAACCTTGTCTCAACATTTTTCTGAAAATCTTTGTCATTCATAAGAAAAATATTAATTAGATATTAGTTTAAAAGATGAAGTTACCAAATACTTCGCTACACTTATATCATTCCCAAATACTACTTGAACTACCACCGTTCAAGTTATAATCAATTTCAAAAGTTCATCCCACTGATGAGACCACAAGATAAGACTTGAATAGATTCAATCTTTGAAATATTATTGAATGAAAAAGTTATGAGATACTTTATTTAGTCCCGATATATATATATCCACATATATATATCCCTTTAAACATTTCCTGGAACCTCTGTTATGCAAAGTATGAACAGAGTTTGAAACATCCAATGAATTTTGGAAAGGAAAAGAATTTTGGCATAAACCCGATATCTTGTTGATCAGGCAAAGATACCAATAAGTAACCTTTTCTACTGTAGATGGATGAATTCCTCACCGGTCATCACCCTGGCCGCATTAGGACCTCGCGCTAGACCGTACCCCGGCCCCTCACGCGTTGATGGACTGCCACCCAGCCACTTACACAATAATAGACCGTACCCCGGCCTGTCGCTTATGCCGACTCAATGAGATGGGCTTACTTCCCGAACGTTGGGCAAGTAATCAATTCATTTACCAAATCTGCAACCTCGTTGCGAATATAAAATACACCACAGAGCCGGATTCCCCAGGTTTTGAGCGAGTATTTAAATCCCCTTTAAAAAGGAAGATCTTAAATATAAAAATGAGTTTTGGGATCCGCTCTGACTTTTAAAAATCATTTTGAAGACTCGAAAACACTTTAAAGAGTGTTTGGAGTAAGGCTGATTTAATGAAGTAAATCAGTCCCCAGAATATTAGAAAATATCTGAATATTATTAATTAAATAATATTCCCATAAAGAATAATCTTTATAAAAATAATTGAAGTAGAAGTATTAAAATTTATACTTGAAACGAGTATTAAATAACCAAAGATATACTTATATGAAAGTATTATCTTTATTTGAATAATCGAAAATAAGTTTGATTATTTACACCTTATTCTTTAATAAAATAAAGAATATATCTCAGCAAATAATCGGAGTCATAGATCCTCAAATGAATATTCAAATAATATTCAATAAATAAAATAAGCTGAGTCATAATACCTCGAATGAATATTATAAATAATATTCATTAAATAAAATAAAGGAGTCATACATCCTCAAATGAATATTCAAATAATATTCAATAAATAACATAAAAGAGTCATAAGCCCTCGAATGAATATTCAAATAATATTCAATAAATAATATAAAAGAGTCATAAGCCCTCGAATGAATATTCAAATAATATTCAATAAATAATATAAAAGAGTCATAAGCCCTCGAATGAATATTCAAATAATATTCAATAAATAATATAAAAGAGTCATAAGTCCTCGAATGAATATTCAAAATAATATTCATTTAATATAAAGGAGTCATACGCCTTCGAATAATATTCGAAATAATACTCAATAATAAAATAAAGTTTAAAGTTATCGAATAAACCTTATTCGATTAATAGTTTGGAAAAACTATAACCATATATATATATAAATATATATATATATATATCCATATCCATATACAAAATGTACTCGGGATCCTCGACTCCCGGTTTTAGAAAATATTTTCACCTTTGGGTCCCTATACTAAGGGTATATGCAAGTTGCCACTATCCTCTAGCATAGGTATTATCAACTGAACCAACAGATATATATTCCAAGAATATGAAACAGACATGCATATATACCATATCACATGCTACAATATATCGCATCATTTGCTAATTATCCAACATGCATCTATCGCAAGATAATGCATATACAAGTGTATACATCACAACAACAGTATAACGGATAGAATACTTGCCTGAGCGACTGGGGGTTACGAATGGCTCGGGACGAGTCTGGTAACCTATAAACAACAAGTAAGTTGGAATTAAACCAAAGTCACTTGTGAATCTATACTTTAACTAACTTAGACTCTAACGCTTGTTTTGCGCTCACTGATTCGCTTAAGTCACTCGGGTACCCTCGGCTCCACCATTTTTAATAATTTAACCTTTACGAGTTTTAAAGCGATTCCTTCGCGAGTGACTTACCAACTGCCTAAAACACTTACCATAAATGTTTCATGCATTAATTAACCCTTTTTGGTCTTTAACCTACATTTCAAAGTAAGGCGAGGGAAAAAGTTTCGTTCGCGAAACGCCGTTACTTGAAACGGTCGTTTCTCCTAAACCGTAAATCGGAATCGAACGAACTACATATCAAAACGAAGCTCGTAACATGAGCTATCTAAACATGGCAGTGGTCACAATCTAGCAGGGGGTTCTCGGGTCCTAATGCTATGCACAAAAACAGTCCAAAGAAAATCGGACATTACGACGGCTATGTTTACGCGATTACCAATATTTATACCACTCCAATTCTTTACCAATTCACTACAAACCACCCAACCATCATCAATACCTCAAACACAACTTATATCAAGGCAAAGTCAGTCCATAATCTCAAGGTTTTCCAACTTATTCAACCACAAACATGATCTACTAATCCATAACTTAAGATTCATTAACCATTAACCAAGATTCATATCCAAAATCACCACAAATCCAACCCAACTATCTAACATACATGGATCTTGCTATACATACATGGATATTTCTATATAGACATTAATCCATCCATAAACTCATCAAAACTCAAAGTTCAAACTATAAGTTAAAGGTGAAAGTTGTTTATACCTCCTTGAAGCTTCCTAACACAACCCAAGAGCTTTGAATGCCTAAAAGAACCTTGATCCTTGCTTGTATAACCTTAATCTTTCATAAAAATCCAAGAAAACTAAAGTTATTTCTTGAAGGTTACTATTCACCATCTTCTTCCTTGATTTATAGAAAAAGATTGGCTTGGAATTAGAAGCTTAAACTTATAGGAAGTATGTAACTTAACTAGGAGAAGCTAGGATAATTACCTTGCTAAATAATAAGTGGTGGAGCTTGGATCTTCAAATTTTAAGAAATGGGCCGAGAGCTAGCTTGGGAAGAATGATATTTTTGTGTTTTGTTTGATGAAAATGAAATGATTTGCTTGGTTGGTTGATTTTTGTGTTGTTTTTGGTTAATGACTTAATTAACCTTGATTTTGTGTGGTTATAATTCAACCACACTTCCTTCCCTTCTATGTCATGCTTGTGTCACCTTGCACATGTCATTATGCTCCCACTTGTCCACACCTTGTGGTTTGATGATGTCACAATCCCTGGCTTCTTGTACAAGCTTGTCTCTTGGTCACTTATTTGTTTTACGGTTCGCTTATCTTTCGTTCTCGTTTATCGTTTGAGGGATCATACCCGGGATCTTATTACTTAGGTTCCCTTAACCTTTCTCAATATATTATATTCCTTTTATGATCCTCTCCTATAATCCTTTAATTTCAATCCTTTTTATCCTGTTACCTTATACTCAATTCTCTCCGTATCTTGTGGATTTCCGGGAAAAATCAAAGTGTTCGGAATTGGATTCTGACGATCTTTACATACACTTATATACCACATAGAGTACTAATAATATCCCATAAGATCAATAACAGAACCCCTACATAGCGTGGCATGAAAAGTTTTCTCGTTCAGCAAAAACACTATTCATAAGGGTTTCAAAATTTCTCAAAAATTGGGGTTATTACAGTCTCCCCTCCTTAAAAGGATTCCGTCCCGGAATCAGATAGAAAACAAATGGGGATACTTTCTTAGCATTACACTTTCTAACTCTCGAGTCAATTTTCCACATTGTGGTTCTACCACCAAACTCTGCCTAGTTTGATAATCCTTCTCCTAAGCACTTGTTCCTTTTCACTCTATAACCCTTCCTGGTTGCTCCATATAGGTTACGTCGGGTTGCATATCTATGCGCTCATATGCCCCTATTTGACTGGCATCCGAATTACACTTCCTTAACATTGATACGTGGAACACGTTATGAACTTGCTACATATTCGGGGTTAGGGCTAGCTTATATGCTAACTTCCCAAACGTCTTAATATATCCAAGGGTCCAACAAATTGTAGACTTAGCTTTCCTTTCTTTCCGAACCTCATCAATCCTTTCCAAGGGATACCTATAACATTACTAGGTCCCCTATTTCATACTCTTTATCCTTTCGTGTCAAATCAACATACTTATCATGTCCATCTTGGGCTACTACCAGCCGTCCTCTGATTAGATCTATCATATCCTTGGTCCTTTGGACTACTGCGGGTCCGAGCATCTTGCGCTCTACAACTTCATCCTAACATAAGGGAGATCGACATTATCTTCCCTCAAGGATCTCATAAGGCGACATCTCGATAATGACATATGATCTATTGTCGTAAGATAACTCAATCCGAATTAAGTGATCATTCCAAATTCTTTCAAGTCTATTGCACAGACTCTCATTATAGCTTTTATCATTAGAGCTTCTGCTTCTCAATACCCATTCTTTTCCAGTTCGTAATCGCTACTACCTTCCGTTCCTAATATTATACTGGTTATACTTTTGCTCGTTAGCGTTCTATAACCTTTTAATAACCACGTCAACCTTAGTATCACGAATGTGTTCCCATTCCGCATACTACCACCACTTTATTACTCCTTTTTCAGTTGTTTCTATTTTCCAAAATTTGATCAATCAAATAGAAGTAAAGGAATTTGTTGAGAGATCACTATGATCATGAACACTTGTTATATTGCATAGTTAGTACAGAAGGTGGCCAGCCTTTAGTACTTGACAAGCAATTAAACAATAGCTGGTATCCTACTCGGCTTCTATCACACAGATAGATAGTCATTCGGCAATACCTCCCCTTTTGGAAGGGTTGTTCTTCTCAGCTTACATGAAATGAAAAGAAGAGAAAAGAACGAACTGAAGAGAATTGTATATATGAAAAAAATATACTGCCACAAAATATCTGGCTTGGAACCTACCTCTGAACTATAGAGGTTTGTCATAGGAGAACAAAACATATACGTATTTATATCAGCATCAAGCATTATAGCCTCGTATTTCCCATGCCTAAATATTTTCGCTATCCCGTCCATCATTCTATGGACCCACACTCTTCCTTGAGCTTATACATAATCACCTTTGAAACTCCCTCGACATCGAAAATCGAATCTGGGATCTCATTCTAGACATCATCGTTACTTGAATTCTATGCTTGCACCGCAACCTTCCCCGTATAATAATACGACTCTCTATTGATAAGAAAGAATAATTATTCACTAGGTAGATACTCTACTTAATTAGTCTATCAATGATAACTTATACACTACCACGACCCGATTAGTGATACTCAATCTCAACACCCATTCCAATACAACCCTCACGGTTGTAATCAGCTCATTACTCGCAGAATCATTGCTGCCTTACTATGGTCCACCACTGACCTACTGTAGTCATTCATTTCCATGAAGTCTTAATAGCTAACCATACGGAGTCCATACATCTCGTATCTAATTCTCCTAAGGAGTTAACATAACCACCAATCACAATTCATGAAGAACACTCCAAACTCTGACGTACTTTCATGACATGAAGCAGATAAAATTGCAGAAGAGTTTCAATCAAAGCAATGATAGCAGGTTAATACCATTCTTAATCATATGCCTTAAATAGAAGACTTAACTCAAGGGTTCATCTAGTCCTTTTTGAAACATGGTCCTGGCTTATCTCAAGATAGGACCTTCTAAGATAGATAGCCCGTTCATGGCGATTACACGAATTAAACCTTTACCAACTACTATTACGGTTGGGTATTGCACAGTCATCAGAAGGAATGTCAATCTTCCAAACCATAATTCAACCTTCACATTTTTTTTTAACCATCATCACTGTATTCTTTTGGCACACGCGCCTATAATTATCCACTTACCTTTAAAGTGTCGGCCACCTCTTTGGCCTTTCCTGATAGTACAATTTCCTTATAGTCAATGTCATTTTAACCACCTCCAAATAATTTTCTACCTCATTTCAATCACAGCTTATGTGAAGATGTATTCCTTAAAATCTGATGAATAAAAAAAAAAATCACCATTTTTCCATAAGTTATTGCCTCAGTCTTTAGAGGTTAATCACTGTCACGACTGACTCTCAACTATACTTAGAACATCTTTTATCTTAAGTCCTAATTGCCTAGAACAATTTCGACCTTTACTGGTTTGATCCATACTTTCTCGTGGTTTAACACGTGCCCCACTTGGCATCATTATAATTACGTCATATTTCCTTTATCCCCATTTCCATTCTTGAGAATTTTGAATATTACCTTTTTCCTTATAAAACCTCTAAGGTTATCCTTCAATCGTTCCTCCTGTATTCCCTAGATACAGGGCATATCACAATACCATTTACTAATAGTAGAACCATTGTCTATATACTTCTGAAGAATTTCTCCACTGATCCTTAAAGGTTATTATTACCTTAATCCTTTCCAATTCATACTGTCAAAACTCATACTATCCCTATTAAGGGTGAAATGCCAACCTTTATGCATTCCCCTAGGATTCGTTTTAAGTTACCGATGTTCTATCCTTAATTCCACCTTTAAAAAGGTACAAGCATCCTTCCATGGATAAATAAAGTCATATATCCCTGATATGGGTATCTTATTCAATCATTCCCACCTCGATAGTAAATGCCTAATTTCACAATAACATCTGTATACAAAATGAGGTTAATCAAAATGGCCTCCAAAAGATAACAACGGTTATCCGCTTTTCTTGCCTAATCTGGTAATGATAACATGGATGTTCTGGAAGATATTGGTCATGTTCAACGTGAACCTCTTCTTAATAATTCCTTATTTACTTTTGTTGTTTATCTCCACAGTCATCTCAATGTTGGGATATCTCTCATACCTGGCGTCTCCCTTTCTGGGTATCGAGCCACCGGTCTTACATTTCACATTATTGAAGGTCACTTCCTTCATCCAAATTTTTTTTTTTCCTGATTTCTTACTTTCTTGTCTCCTCAGTCTATCCGTGTCTCATATTTAACCTTCGAACTATCTCAAGTTTTCCTCAAATCCTCCCAACTTAAAGGGGATAAAATATACATAACTCTTATGCCTTCAACCATCAATTTAACTCATGGTGAATCACCCTTATCCTGACGATCACATACTTTTCTATTTCTATTACTACGAGTTCTTAGGGTTTCCTCATACCCAACTCCCTTATCGTTCCTCAAACTCTATTGCTGTTATATTCTTTTCCACTTCAATTTCCTTTTATTTTCCTTTCTCTTATCATTATTTCATGAACCAACACAACATAAGCATTGATTTTAAACATCCCGTCATTCTGGATTCGTGTCCTCAGAACGAATCTTGATAACTTTTATAACTTAGATTCATAATTCATCATACTCATCCACTTTTGTTCTAGCTCCAAAGCTTTTACACTATCTCCATAACCTTGGGAATTACTTTCCCGAAAACAATTGACTGAACTTAAATCAGTTTATTCTATCCTCTGGCTCCGTGCCTTTCTTGGTCTTTCACCAGCAGGTGGCCTCTCTCTTAGGAGGGTAAGTGATAAAAATAGTCTTTTGTGATTCGTCAATCATTTAGAATCTCAACTGATTCCTCTATTTCCTTTAGCCAGGCTATTGCCTCGACTGGGTCAACCTGTTCCTTGGAACTCTGAGAGCTTAACGACTTAAAGGTCATGAAGAATTTCCTACCGCATTGTTTCCTCAAGGTGGTGGTTGGGGATAATAGTCTAAGTTCTTTTAAGACAGGTCCATGAATTTCCGTATAGGAGTACCGTCTTGGGTCTCCTTATCTCGCTCGACTTTTGTTTCCTCAGTCTAAATGTTTCTTCCTACTCCCCATACTTGGAGTCATCTTTTAATTTAAAATCTTCATTTTCCACTTTATTATTTTCCGGGTTCTTTATATCTTAATTGCGACCTCCCTGATTATCACGTTCAGGGTTTGCTCTAAATCTTATTCCTCAAACTAGCTTTCATCTAAGATTTCATCTTTAGGCTCTTGAACATTTGGAACCCAATTTCTATAGGAATGCCTCATTATTCCTTTATCATCTTTCTCGGTATTAATCTCATATCTATTTGTTGGCTCTCTGCCTTCATTCATCACTTTTACTGGCACAATATTTTCTTTTCCAATAATTCGGGCTGTATTGCAATCTCAAACAGCTTTTCGGTACCGGCTCCGGTTACCTTCACTTCTATTTCCATTTTCTCAAAATCTCTTATAAACTCCCCAAAAGACATTATCATCTTGAGTCTCTCCTTTTTACTAAGGGCATCAGCCACCACATTGGCTTTCCCCCGAATGATAAAGAATCTCATAATCGTAATCCTTGATTAGCTCTAACCGCCTCCTCTGGCGTATGTTGAGCTCTTTCTACGCAAAAATGTACTAGAGCTCCTATGGTTTGTGTAAATCTTGCACTTCTCTCCATACAAGTAGTGCCTCCAATCTTTAGGGAAAAACTATTGCCACGAGCCCAAGCTCATGGGTGGGGATATCGAATTTTATACTTCCTTAATTGTCTTGACGCAGACGCGATTATCTTGCTGTGCTATATAAGAAGCACCCTAATTCCTTATGCGAAGCGTCACTTACAAATCACAAAATCTCATTTTTCATCCGGCAACGCCAACATATGGGCCGCCACCAACCTTTGCTTCAGTTGTTAAAATCTTTTCTCGTATTTCTCTGTCCATTCGAACTTCTCAGTCTTACGAGTAAGCCGCGTTAAAGGGGCTACTATCTTTACAACTTGAACGAACCTCCGGTAGTGACCGTCCAATCCTACCTCTGGTAGTTTCCCTAACCATGGTCATCAATTCCTCAGTGGTCCTTTATTCATTCTTGTCAGGATCCTCCATGGGATCCTCCTCAATAACTATCCCTTCTAGGACAACATCATCAACCGCTACATCCTCACTATCAACATCATCCGGTCCTGCATTAGGACACTCTATCGGATCCGCAATCCGATCTCCAATTAGTAATAAAATATCATCGCGATGTTGCTCCTCAACCTCAGGGTTCGGAGTCCCGCTACCATATACGATAACGAACTACGCTCCTATCACGATATTTATAAGGGTTCCCATAAGGGTTTTAACTGTCAGTGCTACGTTAGGTAGCCCGACTATGAACTTGGCAAGAGTTCTTATTATCTTAGTTAACTTATTATCTTAACGTCCCATCATCTCTGAGGTTTATAACGCTTAGCTCTGATACCATTTCTGTAACACCCCCAGATCCGGGGTCGGGGATCCGAGTCGTCACGGTCTTTCATTCCACAATACCACTTCACTTACTTAATAAAAATAACCTTATGCTGTGACCCCACACTAACACACACCACAACCCGTTATAGTCTCAGAGATGAACATCAAAAAAATATAACCACAAGTAATTATATTCCACAATTATCTGCCAATACACCTTAAAAGGTTTTCTGAATAGATTTACATTTTATTTGCCATTATTACAATTCATATTATACATAAGTCTGGTACATCAAAAGTTGAAAGCCTAGCCTATTGGTAGTTCCTACCTCAGCTACAGCAGCATCAACGCTTCCAGAAGACTGCCGAACGTTTTCTAACCTCTTGCGAATCGGGAGCTTGGTCCGGTTCATCTTGTCTATCTGATGTTGTGTGATGAAAGAAGAAAGCAAGGGTGAGCAGCAAGCCCACCAAAATAATATGCATAATTATTTACAGTATATGAGTCTACTCATAATACTCATGAAAGTCTTGGTCAAAAGAAATGAACCAAGTTGATAACTTAATGCGATGAAGTCGCAAAATATTCAGTATATATATATACATATATACTTTTCAAAATATTGGAAGTCCTCTTCCATGCATAATATACACAAAGTCCCAGTGTATAACTGTATAAAAAAATATCGTTGCAAGGTGATCTCATATATCTAACCTTGTCTCAACGTTTTTCTGAAAATCTTTGTCATTCATAAGACAAATATTAATTAGATATTAGTTTAAAAGATGAAGTTACCAAATACTTCGCTACACTTATATCATTCCCAAATACTACTTGAACTACCACCGTTCAAGTTATAATCAATTTCAAAAGTTCATCCCACTGATGAGACCACAAGATAAGACTTGAATAGATTCAATCTTTGAAATATTATTGAATGAAAAAGTTATGAGATACTTTATTTAGTCCCGATATATATATATCCACATATATATATCCCTTTAAACATTTCCTGGAACCTCTGTTATGCAAAGTATGAACAGAGTTTGAAACATCCAATGAATTTTGGAAAGGAAAAGAATTTTGGCATAAACCCGATATCTTGCTGATCAGGCAAAGATACCAATAAGTAACCTTTTCTACTGTAGATGGATGAATTCCTCACCGGTCATCACCCTGGCCGCATTAGGACCTCGCGCTAGACCGTACCCCGGCCCCTCACGCGTTGATGGACTGCCACCCAGCCACTTACACAATAATAGACCGTACCCCGGCCTGTCGCTTATGCTGACTCAATGAGATGGGCTTACTTCCCGAACGTTGGGCAAGTTATCAATTCATTTACCAAATCTGCAACCTCGTTGCGAATATAAAATACACCACAGAGCCGGATTCCCCAGGTTTTGAGCGAGTATTTAAATCCCCTTTAAAAAGGAAGATCTTAAATATAAAAATGAGTTTTGGGATCCGCTCTGACTTTTAAAAATCATTTTGAAGACTCGAAAACACTTTAAAGAGTGTTTGGAGTAAGGCTGATTTAATGAAGTAAATCAGTCCCCAGAATATTAGAAAATATCTGAATATTATTAATTAAATAATATTCCCATAAAGAATAATCTTTATAAAAATAATTGAAGTAGAAGTATTAAAATTTATACTTGAAACGAGTATTAAATAACCAAAGATATACTTATATGAAAGTATTATCTTTATTTGAATAATCGAAAATAAGTTTGATTATTTACACCTTATTCTTTAATAAAATAAAGAATATATCTCAGCAAATAATCGGAGTCATAGATCCTCAAATGAATATTCAAATAATATTCAATAAATAAAATAAGCTGAGTCATAATACCTCGAATGAATATTATAAATAATATTCATTAAATAAAATAAAGGAGTCATACATCCTCAAATGAATATTCAAATAATATTCAATAAATAACATAAAAGAGTCATAAGCCCTCGAATGAATATTCAAATAATATTCAATAAATAATATAAAAGAGTCATAAGCCCTCGAATGAATATTCAAATAATATTCAATAAATAATATAAAAGAGTCATAAGCCCTCGAATGAATATTCAAATAATATTCAATAAATAATATAAAAGAGTCATAAGTCCTCGAATGAATATTCAAAATAATATTCATTTAATATAAAGGAGTCATACGCCTTCGAATAATATTCGAAATAATACTCAATAATAAAATAAAGTTTAAAGTTATCGAATAAACCTTATTCGATTAATAGTTTGGAAAAACTATAACCATATATATATATAAATATATATATATATATATATCCATATCCATATACAAAATGTACTCGGGATCCTCGACTCCCGGTTTTAGAAAATATTTTCACCTTTGGGTCCCTATACTAAGGGTATATGCAAGTTGCCACTATCCTCTAGCATAGGTATTATCAACTGAACCAACAGATATATATTCCAAGAATATGAAACAGACATGCATATATACCATATCACATGCTACAATATATCGCATCATTTGCTAATTATCCAACATGCATCTATCGCAAGATAATGCATATACAAGTGTATACATCACAACAACAGTATAACGGATAGAATACTTGTCTGAGCGACTGGGGGTTACGAATGGCTCGGGACGAGTCTGGTAACCTATAAACAACAAGTAAGTTGGAATTAAACCAAAGTCACTTGTGAATCTATACTTTAACTAACTTAGACTCTAACGCTTGTTTTGCGCTCACTGATTCGCTTAAGTCACTCGGGTACCCTCGGCTCCACCATTTTTAATAATTTAACCTTTACGAGTTTTAAAGCGATTCCTTCGCGAGTGACTTACCAACTGCCTAAAACACTTACCATAAATGTTTCATGCATTAATTAACCCTTTTTGGTCTTTAACCTACATTTCAAAGTAAGGCGAGGGAAAAAGTTTCGTTCGCGAAACGCCGTTACTTGAAACGGTCGTTTCTCCTAAACCGTAAATCGGAATCGAACGAACTACATATCAAAACGAAGCTCGTAACATGAGCTATCTAAACATGGCAGTGGTCACAATCTAGCAGGGGGTTCTCGGGTCCTAATGCTATGCACAAAAACAGTCCAAAGAAAATCGGACATTACGACGGCTATGTTTACGCGATTACCAATATTTATACCACTCCAATTCTTTACCAATTCACTACAAACCACCCAACCATCATCAATACCTCAAACACAACTTATATCAAGGCAAAGTCAGTCCATAATCTCAAGGTTTTCCAACTTATTCAACCACAAACATGATCTACTAATCCATAACTTAAGATTCATTAACCATTAACCAAGATTCATATCCAAAATCACCACAAATCCAACCCAACTATCTAACATACATGGATCTTGCTATACATACATGGATATTTCTATATAGACATTAATCCATCCATAAACTCATCAAAACTCAAAGTTCAAACTATAAGTTAAAGGTGAAAGTTGTTTATACCTCCTTGAAGCTTCCTAACACAACCCAAGAGCTTTGAATGCCTAAAAGAACCTTGATCCTTGCTTGTATAACCTTAATCTTTCATAAAAATCCAAGAAAACTAAAGTTATTTCTTAAAGGTTACTATTCACCATCTTCTTCCTTGATTTATAGAAAAAGATTGGCTTGGAATTAGAAGCTTAAACTTATAGGAAGTATGTAACTTAACTAGGAGAAGCTAGGATAATTACCTTGCTAAATAATAAGTGGTGGAGCTTGGATCTTCAAATTTTAGGAAATGGGCCGAGAGCTAGCTTGGGAAGAATGATATTTTTGTGTTTTGTTTGATGAAAATGAAATGATTTGCTTGGTTGGTTGATTTTTGTGTTGTTTTTGGTTAATGACTTAATTAACCTTGATTTTGTGTGGTTATAATTCAACCACACTTCCTTCCCTTCTATGTCATGCTTGTGTCACCTTGCACATGTCATTATGCTCCCACTTGTCCACACCTTGTGGTTTGATGATGTCACAATCCCTGGCTTCTTGTACAAGCTTGTCTCTTGGTCACTTATTTGTTTTACGGTTCGCTTATCTTTCGTTCTCGTTTATCGTTTGAGGGATCATACCCGGGATCTTATTACTTAGGTTCCCTTAACCTTTCTCAATATATTATATTCCTTTTATGATCCTCTCCTATAATCCTTTAATTTCAATCCTTTTTATCCTGTTACCTTATACTCAATTCTCTCCGTATCTTGTGGATTTCCGGGAAAAATCAAAGTGTTCGGAATTGGATTCTGACGATCTTTACATACACTTATATACCACATAGAGTACTAATAATATCCCATAAGATCAATAACAGAACCCCTACATAGCGTGGCATGAAAAGTTTTCTCGTTCAGCAAAAACACTATTCATAAGGGTTTCAAATTTTCTCAAAAATTGGGGTTATTACAACTAGGTCAGTATCTAGCATAGTTATCCTCATTGGATTGAATTGTCACAGAACATTCAAAACACTTATCAGAGTATATAGATCCACATTAGATAATAATCAACATCTAATGAATTTCAATTTAAGCACACATTATATAAAAATAAAACAATCTGTAAACACTGATCATAAAGTCTGATGCATGAGAACAAAAACTAAGCAGATTTAGAGAAAAAACCTGAAACCATTCCAAGTTCATTTACCAGTCTTGTAAAAGTAGCTTCACATAGTTGTTTTGTGAAGATATCTGCTATTTGTTGATCTGTTGGAACAAAATGCAATTCCACTGTACCTTCCATCATATGTTCCCTTATAAAATGGTATCTAATGTTGATGTGCTTTGTCATTGAGTGTTGAACTGGATTACCTGTCATAGCAATAGCATTTTGATTATCACAGTAAATAGGGATTTTAGGAAATTTTAACCCATAATCCAGTAACTGATTCTTCATCCAAAGAATCTATGCACAACAGCTTCCTGCAGCAATATATTCTGCTTCTGCAGTTGATGTGGAAATTGACATCTGTTTCTTGCTAAACCAAGAAACCAATCTGCCTCCAAAAAATTGGCAGCTTCCACTAGTGCTTTTCCTGTCTATTTTGCATCCTGCAAAATCTGCATCTGAGTAACCTATTAGCTTAAAATCTGATTCTCTAGGATACCACAATCCCAGATCAGTTGTACCCTTAAGGTACTTGAAAATTCTTTTCACAGCTATTAAGTGAGGTTCTCTTGGATCAGCCTGAAATATTGCACAAAGACAGGTAGCATACATGATATGAGGTCTACTTGCAGTTAAATAGAGTAAAGAGCCAATCATACCTCTGTAGTTAGTAATATCTACTGATGAACCAGTATCTTTATCTAACTTGGTTGCAGTGGTCATGGGAGTGGATGCAGTTGAACAATCTTGCATTCCAAATTTCTTCAGTAAATTTCCGGTGTACTTGGATTGACAGATAAAAGTACCTTCTTCATTTTGCTTGACTTGAAGACCTGGAAAATAACTAAGTTCTCCCATCATGCTCATTTGACATCTTGATTGCATTATCTTTGCAAACCTCTCACAGAGTTTGGCATTTGTAGAACCAAATATGATTTCATCAACATATATCCGTACCAAAAGTAAGTCTTTTCCATGGTTGAGGTAGAACAGTGTTTTATCAATTGTACCTCTATGAAATCCACTTTCTAGAAGGAAATGGGGTAAAGTCTCATACCATGCTCTAGGAGCTTGCTTAAGGCCATAAAGTGCTTTGTCAACCCTGTAGACATGATTTGGAAATTTTGAATCTACAAAGCCTGGAGGTTGTTCAACATAGACTTCTTCTTCCAATTCTCCATTAAGTAAAACACTTTTCACATCCATTTGAAAGACTTTAAACTTTTTGTGAGCATCATAAGCCAAAAAGATTCTTATGGCTTCAAATATAGCAACTGGTGCAAATGTTTCATCATAATCAATACTCTCTTGTTAAGAGTAACCCTTAGCAACCAACCTTTCTTTGTTTCTTGTAATTATGCCATCACTGTTAGTTTTATTTCTGAATACCCATTTTGTGCCAACAACTGATTTGTTCTTTGGTCTTGGCACTAGGGTCCAGACTCTATTTCTTTCAAATTCATTTAACTCTTCATGCATTGCTTGCACCCAATCAGCATCTTGAAGAGCTTATTTCACTTTCTTTGGTTCAGTCTGAGATAGAAAAGAATGATAGAGACATTCATTTGATGTTGCAATTCTAGTTCTGACACTTGCTTCAGGATCTCCAATAATTAAGTCAGGTGTATGTGATTTGGTCCACTTCCTTGCAGATTGAAGTTGACTTTTAGAACTGGATCCTCCCTCATGATCCATGTTGTCTCCATCAGCATTCTCTGATGCTCCCCCTGTAGTTATGCTCTCTGAGACTTCAGAATTTTACTTGGATCCTTCAGGATTTGAAGTATCGGAATTTCCAGAATTATTAATATTTTGCTCATCAGAACTAGATGAATCAGAAGTTGAAGAGCTAGTGACAGGTTCTTATGCTTCTTGAGAGTCTTGAGATGTGGTAGGATTTCCAGCTTGCTCCCCCTGGACAAGTGCATTTTCCTTTGGAGTTGTTACCAAAGATTCAATGACATCGGTACTTACAAGATCAGAGTTTAAGTCATCAGAATTTACAGAATCAGAATTTAAGTCTTCATTTTCAAATCTCAGCTGATCGTGATCATTGAAATCTTCAAGTCCAATAACCTTCTTATCATCAAAAGATACATTGATAGATTCCGTGACAACCTTTGTTCTTAAGTTGTAGACTCTGAAGGCTTTTGTGGAAAGTGGATATCCAACAAAAATTCCTTCATCAGCTTTTAGATCAAATTTTGACAGATGTTCAGGATGAGTCTTAAGAACAAAACACTTATATCCAAATACATGAAAGTATTTCAGATTTGGCTTCTTTTTCTTCACCATCTCATATGGTGTTTTTCCATACTTGTTTATGAGTGTTGCATTCTGTGTAAAACAAGCAGTCTGCACAGCTTCAGCCCAAAATTAGGTTGGCAGCCTTGCTTCAACCTAATTCCTTCAATGAGAGTCATGTTCTTTGTTTCTACAACTCCATTTTGCTATAGAGTTCCAGGTGCAGAAAATTCCTGTTTGATTCTATGCTGTAACACCCCCAAATCCGGGGTCAGGGATCCGGGTCGTCACGGTCTTTCTTTCCACAATATCACTAAACTGAATTAATAATAAATAACCTCATGTTGTGACCCCACACTAACACACACCACAGCCCGTTATAGTCTCAGAGATGAAATTGAAATAAGTACAAGTCCTTGAATCCACAATTTAAAAGTTATTACAACCCAAAATGATTACTTGATAAGTTTACAGTTAATTGCCATTATCTGCCACAAGTTATAATTATACAATATTTGGTTCCCAAAAGTAGAAGGTCTGATCTATAGATAGATCTACCTCTGCAGCTATAGCAGCTATGATCTCAACGGGAAGGCGCGGGGCGCTTCCCACGCTCTTGCGCTGGGTCTGCTTGAGTCTGGCCATTTTTCCTAACTGTTGTTGTGTGATGAAGAAATAAAGCAAGAGTGAGCATTATAGCTTGCAAAATAATATATAGTGTAAACAATAATGCAAGTATCTAAATGGATAACTTACTAAAATCCTTTATCAAGTGTAAGATAAGTACTTACTGGATATAAGCAAAAACAAGGGATGAAGTTACCAAATACTTCATTATACTTATATCATTTATAAAGCTACTTGAACTACCACTGTTCAAAGTATAATGAGCTTTCAACAGTTCATCACATAGATGAGACTACAAGACAAGATTTGAACAGATTAAATCTTTGAAATATTATTGAATGAAATGAAGTTATGAGATACTTCATTAAGTCCCGATATATATATCCGCATATATATCTCTTTATACATTTCCAGAAAACCTCTGTCATGTAAAGTATGAACAGAGTTTGTAACATCCAATAAATTTTTGGAAAGGAAAAGAATTGTGGCATAAACCCGATATCTTGCTGATCAGGCAAAGATACCAATAAGTAACCTTTTCTACTATAGATGGATGAATTCCTCGCCGGTCATCACCCTGGCCGCATTCGGACCTCGCGCTAGACCATTACCCGGCCACTCACGCGTGGATGGACTGTCACCCAGCCTCTTACACCTTCATAGACCGTACCCCGGCCTGTCGCTTATGCCGACTCAATCAGATGGACTTACTTCCCGAACATTGGGCAAGTAATCAAATTGTTGTCTCAAAACAGCAACCACGTTGCGAATATAAAATCACCACAGAGCCGGATCCCTCAGGTTTTGAGCGAATATTTAAATCCCCTTGAAAGGAAGATCTTAAATATAAAAATGAGTTTTGGGATCCGCTCTAATCTTTAAAAATCATTTTGAAGACTCGAAAACATTTTTAAGAATGTTTAGAGTAATGCCGATTTAATAAAATAAATCAGTCCCAATATATTAGAAAATATCTGAATATTATTATTTAAATAATATTCCCATAAGGATAATCCTTATAAAAATAATTGAAGTAAAAGTTTTAAAACTCCTACTTGAAATGGATATTACATAACCAAAGATATACGAAAGTATGATCTTTATTTGAATAATCGAAAATAAGTTTGATTATCGAAACATTATTCTTTAATAAAATAAAGAATATTATTTAATAAATAAGCGAAGTCATAAGTCCTCAAATGAATATTCAAAATAATATTCATTAAATAAAATAACTGGAGTCTTAAGTCCTCGAATGAATATTCAAAATAATATTCATTAAATAAAATAACTGGAGTCTTAAGTCCTCGAATGAATATTCAAAATAATATTCATTAAATAAAGTAAGCGGAGTCATAAGTCCTCGAATGAATATTCAGAATAATATTCATTAAATAAAATAAAGTTATCGAATAAACCTTATTCGATTAATAGTTTTGAAAACTATATCAATATATATATATATATATTATACTCGGGAACATCGACTCCCGGTTTAGCAATATGTTCACCTTTGGGTCCCCTATACTAAGGGTATACGCAACTACTGCTTATCTCTAGCATAGGTATTATGCAACTTATAAGCAGTTGAATCAACAATTAGATATCAAGATTACGAAACAGGCATGCATATAAATATCATATCATATACTCCAATATATCGCAAGACTTTGCTAATAATAACCATGCACTTATCACAAGATAATGCATATACATATATACATCACAATAACAGTTATACGGGTAGAAAACTTGCTTGAGCAACTGGGGGTGACAAATGGCTTGGGACGAGTCTGCTAACCTATAAACAACATATAAGTTGGAATTAAACCCAAGTCACTTATGAATCTATACTTTAACCAATTTAGACTCTAACGTTCGCTTTGCGCTTACTGATTCTCTTAAGTCGCTCGAGTACCCTCGGCTCCACCATTTTTAATAAATTAACCATTAAGGGTTTTAAGGAGATTCTTTCGCGAGTGCCTTACCAACTGCCTAATAAACTTTACATAAATGATTCATACTCCAATTAGTCCTTTAAGGTCTTTAACCTATGTTTCAAAGTAAGGTGAGGGGTAATGGTTCGTTCGCGAAACACCGTTACTTAAAACGGTCGTTTCTCCTAAACCGTGCATCGGATTTAAACGAACCATATATCAAAACGAAGCTCGTAACATGAACTATCTAATCATGGCAATAGTCAAAATCTAACAGGGATTTCTCGGGTCCTGATGTTAAGAGCAAAAACAGTCTAAAGTAAATCGGACATTACGACGGCTATGTTTACGCGATTACCAATTTTATTCTACTCCAAACCAACCACCAATCAACCACAATTCATTCATACAACCAAAATCCAAACATACCATACTACAACAGCCCCAACAACTCAACATTACCAATTCATACTTATTTCTCAATCATGAACTAAGAGTTTACTTAAGTTTATTAACTAATCATCAAGATTTACAACTCCAAAACATAATAAAACCAACCAATCTCTAAGTCTACAAGAATCATGCTTCTCATGAACCATAACAACAAAACTAAACCTAATACTCAAGTAAAGTTAGGGTTTGGAGGGGTTATACCTTCCTTGGAGAGTGGAGAATCAAGTAATTAGCTTGGAATCACCCTTAAAAGTCCTTATCCGAGCTTAATCTAAACAAAAACTCAAGAACAAAAATTTAAGTTCTTGAAAAACACTATTCACCCTCTTCTTCCATGATTTTTAGGAAGAGATTGTGAATGAATTAGAAGCTCAAACTTATAGGATAGCTATATCTATGCATAAGGAGTATTAGATAATTACCTCACTAATTAACAAGGCTTGGATCTTAGATTTTGGTTTTTTTCTTCTTGAAAACAAAGAGAGGCCGAGAGCTTTGATGAAGAAAAGAGAAGTCAACTTTGTGTTTTGGTGAAATGAATTGTTTTTGGCTTGGTTGGTTGCCTTTGCTTTGTTTTAATTACTTTTTCCCATGGTAACTTTTGTGTGGTTCTTAATCAACCAACAACACACTTTTCTTTGTCATGCTTATGTCACCTTGTTATGTCATCCTCCCACACTTGTCCTCTTCTTATTGGTTTGATGACATCATCCTCACTAACCTCTTTGATTAGCTTCTAATTACTTGGCTAATGACCGTTGATCTGTTATACGGTTCCCTTAACTTTCGTTTTCGTTTATTGTTTGAGGGATCATACCCGGGATCTTATTACTTGGGTTTCCTTAACCTTTCTCAATACATTATATTTCTTTTATGATCCTCTCTTATAATCCTTGAATTTAAATCCTTTTTATCCTGTTACCTTATACTCAATTCTCTCGGTATCTGGTGGATTTTCGGGAAAAATCAAAGTGTTTGAATTTGGATTCTGACGATCTTTACATACACTTATTTATCATATAGAGTACTAATACGATCTCAGAATAACAATAAAAGAACCCCTACATAGTGTGGCATCCAAAGTTTTCTTATTCAGCAATATCAGCAAAAACACTATTCATAAGGGTTACAAAAAGTTCAAAATTTTGGGGTTATTACATATGCTCTTTGCAGAACTCTTCCATGATTGAATTTTTGAATGCAGTGCCATTATCACTTCTTATAATTTTAACAGAATCTTTGACCAACTTATCCAGCTGTCTGACATGATCAGTTAGAGTAGATGCAGTTTCATTCTTCTTGTGCAAGAAGTACACCCAAGTGTACCTGGTGAACTCATCCACTATAACCATATATATTTCTTCTTTGCAATAGACATGACATTGACTTCACCAAATAGATCAACATGCAGTAGGTGATAAGGCTCAAGAATTGATGACTCAGTTTTGCTCTTGAAAAAAGATTTTCTTTGTTTTGTTTTTTGACATGAATCACAAAGGCCATCAGGAGCAAATACTGATTTTGACAGTCCTCTCACAAGATCTTTCTTTACAAGCTCATTTATGTTGTTGAAGTTTAAATGAGAAAGTCTTTTGTGCCAATTCCAGCTTTCTTCAATTGATGCTCTACTTAACAGACAGATTGCAGAACCATCAGAACTTGTTGAAAGCCTGGCTTCATAAATGTTACCATGCCTGTAACCTTTTAAAACCACTTTTCCTGTAGAATTGCTTACAACTTCATAGTGTTCTTCAAAGAAATCCACATGACAACCTCTGTCACAGATTTGACTCACACTGAATAGATTTTGTTTAAATCCTGAGACAAGAGCTACTGTTTCAATGATGACATTCCCAAGATTAATATTACCATATCCTAGAGTTTTTCCCATGTTGCCATCTCCATAAGAAAATCCTGGGCCAGCTTTCTCCACAAAGTCAGAGAGCAGGGCTTTATTTCCAGTCATATGTCCTGAACATCCACAATCAAGTACTAGGATGTTTTCTTGTTGCCCTGCAATCACAAAGACCACTAATGGTTAGTTTTAAGGACCTAGACATGCTTGGATCCTTTGCCCTTTTAAATTTGTTAGCATTTGCAGCGGATTTAATATTAGAGTTTATGCTAACATGTTATTTATCAGAACTTATATCAGACTTTGCATCAGACTTTACACTAGAATAAATTAAAGTAACTTTCTTCAAAGAAGGTTTTATTTGATAATAATCATAGTACAAACTATGATATTCATTACAAGTATAAATGGAATGCCATAAACTACCATAATGAAAATAAAGATTTTGTGGCTTAAACCAAACAGACTGACTCTTAACTCCTGACTTGGGAGGTAAAGAGTTTATATTCTTATTCTTCCTGCAAAAAGAAGCAAGATGGTTAGAGTTTCCACAGTTATAACATTTCTTTCTAGGAGCATTAGGAACAGGCATATAATTATTGCTTTTATTCACACCTTCCTTTCCATTCCTATTTTTCCTAGCTGCCTTTACCTTGTTGACATTCCTTATTTCTTTCAGCTTATGCTTAACCTGCTTCTTTGTCATTAAGCCTATGTTGACTTTAGCTGGTTTATCCTGTTCTAATTTGTCAGAAGTTGACTTCTCCTTAACTTCTGTCACAGACTCTTTCATCTTTTCAGAATCAGACTTTACAGTTTTAGCTACAAACTTAACAGGATTTAACTTTGTCTTAGCAGTTTGTTTAACAATAATTGGCTCAATTTGTTCAGTTCCTTTTTTACTTTTATCATCTCCATAACCTAAGCCTTCTTTCCAATTTCCACTACTTAATAAATTCTGAGTTGTTCTGGCAGAGTTAGTCCAAGTCCTGATAATCTCTCTTTCCTTTTCTAACTCAGTTTTTAGAGATTGATTCAATTTTAGCACTTCATCTCTAACATAAAAAGCATCATCTCTTTCTTTCTGAGTTTGACAGAACTTAACTAACTCCTTTTCTAAATAGTCATTCCTTTTCTTATAAGAAAGATTTTCAGAAGTTAATCTTTCACATGTTAAAGTTTGATCTCTGTAACTAATAAACATGGTTTTAAGATATAATCTCAACTCAGTAATATTATCAGTATGAAAATCATAAGTTGTTTGAGATACCTTTAATTCAGCAGTTTCAGGGCTGCCATCAGCATTTGCCATTAAAGCATAATTCACCTCATCTTCAGAATCTGAAGAGTATGTCCAACTTTTCTTCTTTGTGACAAGTGTCTTGCCTTTGTCACTCTTTCCTTTCTTACAGTCAGGAGATATGTGGCCTATTTCACCACAATTGTAGCATTTGACATTTGATTTGTCTCCTCTGTCAGACTTTGCACTTTTGCCTTCATACTTTCTGAACCCTTTCTTATCAAAACTTCCACCTTTCTTGGAAAACTTCTTTCCCCTTCTGAATTTCCTGTAGGCTATCTTTGTGATACCCTTCACCATAAGAGCACACAATTTCATCATCTCTTCATCAACATCTGTAACACCCCCAGATACGGGGTCGGGGATCCGGGTCGTCACGGTCTTTCTTTCCACAATATCACTTAACTTAATTAATAATAAATAACCTCATGTTGTGATCCCACACTAACACACACCACAACACGTTATACTCTCAGAGATGAAATTGAAATAAGTACAAGTCCTTGAACCCACAATTTAAAAGTTATTACAACCCAAAATGATTACTTGATAAGTTTACAGTTAATTGCCATTATCCGCCACAAGTTATAGTTATACATAATTGATTCCCAAAACTAGAATGCCTGATCTACAAATAGATCTACCTCTGCAGCTATAGCAACTACGATATCAACGGGAAGACGCGGGACGCTTCCCACGTGCTTGCGCTGGGTCTGCTTGAGTCTGGCCATCTTTCCTAACTGTTGTTGTGTGATGAAGAAATGAAGCAAGAGTGAGCATTACAGTTCGCAAGATAATATATAGTGTAAACAATAATGCAAGTATCTAATTGGATAACTTACTAGAATCCTTTATCAAGTGTAAGGTAATTACTTACTGGATATAAGCTTAAAGGAAGATGAAGTTACCAATTACTTCACTATACTTATATCATTTTTAGAAAACTACTTGAACTACCACTGTTCAAAGTATAATAAGTTTCAAAAGTTCGTCCCATAGGTGAGACCACAAGTTAAGACTTGAATAGATTCAATCTTTAAAATATTATTGAATGAAATGAAGTTACGAGGTACTTCATTAAATCCCGATATATATATATATATATATATATATATATATATATATATATATATATATATATATATATATATATCCACATATATATCTTTTATACATTTCCTGGAAACCTTTGTCATGTAAAGTATGAACAGAGTTTGTAATATCCAATGAATTTTGGAAAGAAAAGAATTTTGGCATAAACCCGATATCTTGCTGATCAGGCAAAGATACCAATAAATAACATTTTCTACTAGTAGATGGACGAATTCCCCACTGGTCATCACCTTGGCCGCAATAGGACCTTATGTTGGACTGCCACTCAGCCACTTACGCATTTGATGGACTCCCACTGAGCCACTTACACTTTCATGGACGCCCACTGAGCCCATGTTGCTTATGCTGACTCAATAGATGGACTTACTTCCCGAACGTTGGGTAAGTAATCAATTCATTTATCAAAATAGCAACCTTGTTGCGAATATAAACACACCACAGAGCCGGATCCCTCAGGTTTTGAGCGAGTATTTAAATCCCCTTTGAAAGGAAGATCTTAAATATAAAAAATGAGTTTTGGGATCCGCTCTAACTTTTAAAATTATTTTGAAGACTCGAAAATACTTTTAAGAATGTTCGGAGTAATGCTGATTTAATGACATAAATCAGTCCCGATATATTAGAAAATATTTTAATATTATTATTTGAATAATATTCCCATAAGGATAATCTCTATATAAATAATTTGAAGTAGAAGTTTTAAAACTCATACTTGAAATGAATATTAAATAACCAAAGATATACTTATAAGAAAGTACTATCTTTATTTGAATAATCGAAAATAAGTTTGATTATCGAAACATTATTCTTTAATAAAATAAAGAATATTATTTAGTAAATAATCGGAGTCATAAGTCCTCGAATGAATATTCAAGATAATATTCATTAAATAAAATAAACCGAGTCATAAGTCCTCGAATGAATATTCAAAGTTATATTCATTAAATAAAATAAACCGAGTCATAAGTCCTCGAATGAATATTCAAAGTAATATTCATTAATAAAAATATAGTTATCGAATAAACCTTATTCGATTAATAGTTTTGAAAACTATATCTATATATATATATATAAATATATATAATATACTCGGGAACATCGACTCCCGGTTTTAGAAAATGTTCGCAACTATAAGCATTGGTATACACAACTACTGCTTATCTCTAGCATAGGTATTATGCAATTATAAGCATTGGATCTAAACAGATAGATATCAAGATTACGAAATAGACATGCATATAAACCATATCAGCATGCTCCAATATATCGCAAGATTTGCTAATTAACCATCATGCATCTATCACAACGAAGCTCGTAACATTAACTAACTAATCTTGGCAATGGTCAAAACCTAACAGTGAGTTCTCGGGTCTTGATGTTATGAACAAAAACAGTCTAAAGTAAATCGGGCATTACGACGGCTATGTTTACGCGATTACCA